>NC_090188.1:13725280-14025280 GCF_024679245.1 Pseudorasbora parva
CGAGATGTCCTCGCGCCGCGCAGCTCACGCAGGAGCAGCGTCTATGGAGCAGTGAGAGAGAGCAGGCGGGAGACGGACCGACTGAACCTGGCGCGGACTGTAGCAGTAGACACGGGGTGAGAGAGGGTAACCTGCCTCTGTCGTCGTTGTGGGGTGTCTGAGCGCGGTTCCCGGGGTAAGGAACTACCGCAGCCTGTCCATCATACAGCCCCTCCTTTCGAGACAACACTCTGGCAGCCACTTGAGTCTGTGTTCTATCTGTAGGCGTGCTTCTCCGATTATCCCGTCCATCCATGCTCCATTCGAGCCTTTAAGGTGGACGCGTACATACTCAGGGAGGGGAGGGAAACCCATTGGTCTTACTACAGACGCCAGCGCCAGGTAAAAAAAAAACCCCGCACTGACTGTAATACTAATGTAAAATGTCACATTTGACGGAGCGCGTGGCTGCATGTGACGCAGCTTCAGTTCATTACATCCCGCGATCATTCAGCGCATGTAAACAGTTGATGCTGCGGTGTGGGCGCTGTGAAGCAGAGGAATGAGCTGCTTATGGCCTAGCGTGTTTTTCGCATAAATCACACTTTTATCTCTCGAGACATCCCCACATTCCATTGGCATATTTTAGTAACGTTATCTGAAAAAGACTCGGCAAAACAAATCTTTGTTTAAAAGATTATAGGTTACGAGTTCTCATTAGCCAGCTTATTCATTGCTTTTGAGGTAACATTCGCCACTGCCAGATCAAGACACTTACAATTGGCCAGAAGGTTGTAGCTGAGGTCGTGGGTCTTACACGAACTTCCACGAAGTGCAAATCCAATTTCCCCCATTGGCTTTAATGTTGATGTTTTGTAGATGTCACGCCCTCTTGTTTACATTACATTGACACCTCCCCTCAAGACTCGAGCATGTCTGTGAAGGACCATCTGCATGTGGGATTGTGCTGCTGCTTAACGTTACGGATTATTCTAAATGCATTTAAACAAGGCTTGCACGGCACCATACTGCTAATTTCAATCCTTCGTTTTTTATTGTTGGTTTTCTGCCTGATCAATCTGTCTTGGTTAGATTTGTGGTTTTAGTTTTTGTCACATAAATAGTGTCATTTGGCCCTAATTGTTCCCATTATTTGAATTTTATTTGAGACACTTTTGCTATTGAGATTACTTGTAAAAAGTGTCCCAATCAAACCGAATACATATGAATGCGCCATTGATGTAATTTAAGATCTTTCAGGAAATTTGAAGAACTATGTTGATGCCAGTTGAGAAAAAATTAAAGTTACTAGTTTACAGACAAAACTCGGCAGCAACACTTCCGAGTTCTTCAGACACCCTGAAAAGAGCTCTTTTAGATTAGCGCTTCACTCAAATTGAGTTGAAAATGACCAATTGGTGTTTAATTTTTCACTTTTTGGACACATTTTTCAGGTTTTAAAGCTGTTTTTGCACATTCAAGGGTGTGTGTTCTGACAGATTCATATGATGAATAATAGGGCTGTGCGATATTGAAAAAAAATGCAATATGCAATACCTTGTTAAATAATGCGATATTCGATATGCCATACGATATTGGTATAGTGTGTAAAATCTATTTAAATTATATTTATTAAAAAAAATGTAACAGCTGAAAATGATAACATTTTTGTGTTTCATATTCTTTCTGGGGAAAGAAAGCATCGCTGCAACTTCTGAAAGTGAAAAGCAGTGTTTTAGCATAAATTTACGTTAAAAAAATTAGTGTGTGTATTTGAGTGTCTAACAAGACACGGAACAGAACTGAAGAGATCACATGCTTTCAGAGAGGCGACTTGTGCGCACGTTTCGGTGTGTGTATGTCAGAAAGCGCAAGACTGCCAGGAGTTGTTTTTTCGCAAGTTATTGTGTTTAATAACTCTTTTTAACATCAAGAAAGTCATATGCGTAACAGTCATGTGCCCTGATTCTCTGCTATATGCCGACATACACTTTTCACAATGTTGAAGTAGCTTATTAAAATCATTCACGCGATATCAATCAATCAATCAACTTTATTTTTATAGAGCTTTTACAATGACGATTGTTTCAAAGCACTTTCACAGTGTCAAACAGGACAATATTGCAACAAAATTTGATTTGGCTGTAACAGAAAGGAGAAAACAGTGATGTTATTAGCTTATATTAAATTATCATATAGCGACAATGTTGGCAGATCAGTATTATAGTTTATAGAATTAAATAAGACCTAATTCATTATTTTTATTTGTATATTTAGATGAATAACTTAATTAATACTAAAATCATAATTTTAGTGTCCCCAACTGAGCAAGCCAAGCCAAAGGCGACGAAACCAAAGGTGATTGTTTTTGGTGGCAAGAAACCAAAAATTTACCAGGGCATGATGGAGAAAAATAAACCTTGGGAGAAACCCGGCTCAGTCGGCGTGCCAGTTCTCCTCTTGCCTTTTAACAAACAGTGTATGATTATTATTCTGGCAACCTTATAGGTCAGAAATGTATATTTATATATTTATACATGCAATCGATAATTTCGATATATTGCGCAGCCCTAATGAATAAAGTCAAACCTGTTCGTATTTTTTTCACTTTAACCACAAGCATCACTTTATGATTTGCTTTATAATTTAGTTCCGAACTGGTATTTAGGAAGTTTGCCTGTCTGTAGAACCATTTATAGATGTGCGTTGACTGAGTCTTTGAAAGTCCTGCGAGCCTTATTAATAGAAGAATTATTTCTAAGAAAGTCTTTAAGTAGATTATATAAAACAAGAGCAAAAGACATTATTAAATTGACCTCACATTAAGTGCTCTCCAGCTCTATGGAGAGAACGAGTTAGAGCACTCCTGAATAATGGCTGCAGCAGATTAGCAAAGGTCCTCAGAGTCCTCAGACATCCACATCCGCCAGTATTCATTCACAAATTTCTCGTTTCCTCTTCTTAGGTTTTAGACAGACCACAGCGTCTTCTCAGTTTCTGTTACAGTGTTTGCGGCTACAGCATTGGTGTGTAACTGCAGAGAAATCGTTCATTATTCATGTCTCTCTCGCGGCAACATATGACGCTTCATTTTAAGAAAACCTCATGGAGATGCTGAAGCTCTCAGTTACTTAAAAGAAATGTGGTTTGTCTTATGAATCCTTAGAGCAGTAATATACTGTCCACATCAATGAGTGTGAATGGGTTTGCGGCATGTCCAATATTGCTTGATGTTACTAGTTTTAAATACACGTTCAGATTAGGATATTTGTCTCGTTTTGAATATAACCCTCCAGTGCATGGCTTATGTGCTTAATAATTCTTGTGCTGTATCACAATCTTTGTATGTTAAAGTGCTGATGGTGCAAACCAAAGCCACATTACGAATTTGCTCTACTCGGAGGCAAAAGAAGATTCATGAAAAATAATATTAGAAGAGCTTGTAAACTATTTATTTTGAATTGTATTTATTTGCAGGGGACTTGTGATGGGAGCTCACCGATTTCCTTTGCTTCAGGGTAACATTAGCACCGATTACTGAAATTGAAAGTGTTGCTGGGAAAGGGCTGGATTTCACCTTCAGCGATTCTTCTCTGATTACTTGAAGAGAAAATATCCAAAAGTTGTAAACTCTTTCAGAAACTTCAGATGATGTCAGTTGGTGTTCCGAGTAGATATCTTTTCACCAGAATAATTTAAAGGTCTGGAGTCTTATTTCACCTTTCCATCACATCTTGAAATGCAGTTTGTCATCTCTTAAGATTTTTAAAAATGTTTTTGAAATAAGTTACGCTCATCAAGGCTGCATTTAATTGATTACAAATACAGTAAAAAACTATGTGAAATATTAGTTCAATTTAAAATAACATTTTATTTTTATTACGATGTATATTTTGATGACAAATATTTTTATTTTCAGCAGTCATTACTCCAGTCTTCAGTGTCAAATGATCTTTAAGATATAATTCTAATATGCTGATTTGATGCTAAAGAAACATTTCATATTATTATCAATGTTAAAAACAGTCGTGCTGCTTCATTTTTGTGTGGAAACTGTCATACATTTTTCTTAATTCTTTTATGAAAGAAAAAGTTCCAAAAGAACAGCATTTATTTGGAATAAAATATTTGTAACATTTGCAATATCTTTTTATAATCACTTTTGATCAAATTTCAAATTAAATTCTCTCAAATTAAATATAAAGCTTTTGCAATATTATAAATGTCTGCACTGTCACTTGATCAATTTAATGCATCCCTGCTAAATAAATGTATTAATTTCTTTAAGTTCTTTCCCAAAAAATAAAATAAAATCAAATGCTTACCGACCCCAAAACATATATAGTGGTAGTACAATGTTACAAAAGCTTTTTATATCAGATAAATACTGTTCTTTTGAACTTTCTATTCCTCAAAGAATCCTAAAAAAAACGTTGTAACATTGATAATAATCATAAATGATTCTAAATTCTAAAAATAAATCATGTTAGAATGATTTCTAAAGGATCATGTGACACTGAAGACTGGAGTAATGATGCTCAAAATTCAGCTTTGCATCACAGGAATAAATTACATTTTAAAATATATTCAAATAGAACATTTTATATTTTAACAATATTTCACAATATTACAGCTTTTTTATTTATTTATTTCTAATAACAAATGCAGCCTTGTTGAGCAGAAGAGACTTCTTTAAAAACATTTTAAATTTTTACCGTTCTAAAACTTTTGACCGGTAGTGTATGTTTATGTATATATATATTTAACTAACTTTTGAATGGTAATGTATGTGCTGTGATGTATAAACAGCCTTCATTTTTCACCACAGGAGTTCCTCTGTTACCATAAGCAGTCACATTTTACTTTTTTGTACAATTTACCTTGTAAATGTTGGATTTTTTGTCTTTTCCATTTTAATTATGAAACTGATAGTTATTTTGACTACCATCGAGTAAAGGTTAGAATAAATACAAGTGAATAAATGTGCCTTCTGGATTGAAGGCTTGTGGCGGACGTTTAGATGTTGTTCCGGTGCACACTGAGAGTGATTGATGCTGTGTGTCTGTGTTTGTCTGGGCACATCAGGAGAGCCCCTCCTTCCCAGGCCTGCTCAGGAATTAAATGATTATCTCAAGGGTGCTCCCCTCATTTGTATGGAAAAATTGTATTTGGTGTGGCAGCTTCGGGACATCCCCAGATATTGCTGCGGCGATAGGCTTACAGATGCTTGGCTGCGACAGTGACGCAGTGGAATTGTGTCTCCTGTCACTCAAAAGGAGCAAAAGGAACAGAGAGTCTGTGCTGCTGCCAGAATGTAGAGGATTGGTTGGTAGAGAATAGCCCAACAGCCTCACTGAAATTGACATCGGACACATTTAGTGTCTTGTTTTTTTCTGTAGTGTATCTGGACAATTTATAGCCTCTGAGGCAACTTGGTGCAGGAGACTAGATTAAGTTTGTGGTTGATTCTGGATTTCTCAGCTGTATTTTGTTTTTCAAGTTAAAGGGTTAGTTCACCCCAAAAATTAAAATTCATAATTTACCCTCATGTTTTGACTTTCATTCATCTTCAGAAGACAGATATATATTTTAAATAAAGAGATCGTAAAACAAATCCACATCAGTGGTTTAAGGAAATGACCGCTTTATATGATATACAGAAATATTGCCAGAAATACTTCTGAAAAACATACATTTCCTGTACACTGTAAAAAAATGTGGTTGGTTTAACTTAAAAAAGTAAGTAACCTGGTTGCCTTAAAATTTTGAGTTTATTGAAATTAAAAATTTGAGTTGATACAATGAAGGAAATTTGTTTAATAAATAGAAACTCAAAATATTTTTGTATCTGAACCACATAAAACATTTGATAAATCATGAAAATAGCACTTTTTGGCATGTTTCACTGCGTCATCAGAAATAAAACACACAATATTACCCAATATGCTTACAAAATCTTTTAATAATATTTTAATAAAGGTTGTCGATTCTCAAAAAAAAATATTGTATTAACTCAAAATTTTTATTTCAATGAACTCAAAATTTTAAGGGCAACCAGGTAACCTTTTTTCTAAATAATTTTTTACAGTGTAGCCCAATCAAACAAGTACTTTCCATATTATACTCCATATTAACAGCAGTAATGGTCCAGAAAACAAAGTATTTTTCCCATTAATTTTCCCCATATTGATTTCAGAATTAGATTATATTATTACTTTTTATAAAAAACACTTCATATGTAAACATATATTATTACTTTATTATATCATACAAACTATTTAATATACAAAAATGTAAGTAGTTTAATTTGGACTTGGTCTCGGTTACATCAGTGCTTCATGGGAAGGGGTTGCTGATTGGTATGGGTGTGGATACTCGACTAGTGAGTTTATTCATTTTTTGTGGTGTTTTTTAAATGGAGAAACAATGGTCAAATAATTGAGAGATGTGTGCTATGCTTTAACAACACATCTCATTTATTCTCTTAATTAATTTCATTTACAGCACCAACACTACAGTCATCAAGTATAGGCTTGTGTACAAATTCACCACCTTGAACTTACTATTAAACACATAGTTTAAAAATGTTGTAATGACACTGACATTCAGTAGTATATCTTCAGTAGTATATAATTGCTTAATCTTCTCAGAGCTCAAGGTAGGTCTGTCTTGAAAGGTTTATACGTTAACGTTACAAAATCTATTTCTCTAAAGAGAAAATGAATGGGATTTTTTACTTCTGAAGCTGTAATGTTGTGGCAAGTGGTGTTTTCCAGGGTTGTGTGACCCAAGTACAGGGTTTCACTGATTCTCTTTGGACCTTAAATCACCCATGTACTCTCCTTACCATATTAACAGCAGATTAGGGTTGCAGCTAAATGCACACAACCAGAAATTATCAGTTGGCACTGAAAATAGTCTGGCCTTAATAGGCCAGATATTCTTAAATATCATACAATTATAAATATGCAAAATATTCTGACCCACATTTGTTTTTAAAAGTATTTATATTTATTGTATTATTTATTGTATTTATTTTCTTTTGTTGGCCCAGTGACATTAAGGACACTGCTATGGTCTCCATACCTTTAGGGGCTGTAGTTTATCCAGGAGCTGTGATGTCCTCTGTCATTATATCCAAAAGGCTGGGACAAACATGATTTGTTAATTATATCCAAAGGGAAAATAAGAGCCTTTCAGTCATTTGTCTTTTGGTTACAGAAGACACAACACTGCAAAACAACTGCATTCAGATTTTGCTTAACTCTACGTGTTCAGTGATTTTTCTTAATAAGAAGGTGGTTGTCCAGTTAAAGGCTCATGGTTTTACTCTTTTGCTCTTTGACTCACTCTGAGCTGATCTGTTTAGCTGTTGGAGGTTTACCCGGATTGTTTAACCTCCTAACAGGCTGACTTCCATGTTCTCTACTCATACACATTTGAATGCTTGGATTTGACACGTATGGCTGCTTCTGCAAAAGCAAAACATTTTAATTAACTAATGTACGTTAGCGTTTTAAGGGTAATAAAATATAGACAATAGCTTCTTGCAGTATATGTATTTTTGCTTGATTTCTCTTTGTTGTATTTTTGTAAAACCATCATTGTGCATGAAACTGCATCATTGTGCATGAAACCATCATGTATAGCTTTCCTATAGCTCAAACAGTAGAGCATGGCACAATGCCGAGGTCATGGGTTCGATTCCCAGGGAAAGCAAGAATTGACAAAATGTAAAATGTGTACCTTGAATGCAATGTAAGTCGCTTTGGATAAAAGCGTCTGCCAAATGCATAAATGTAAATGTAAACTGCTAGAAAAGCTATATTTGCTCTGTTTGACTGCTTCAGGACATTGTTTTGGACCCATTCGGGGTGTTCAGATTATAAATTTAATTATTCGTTCTTTCTGTTTTAAACCGAAAATGCATCTTTGGAGGTGTCTAAATCTTGAATGATAGTAAGTGTTGGCATGCTGCCACATTTCTGTCTCGTATTTTCAAGTATTTTTCCTCATTCTAAAAATCATTAAGCCATTATAGTTTTTCCAGTCTGATATCAGATCTGATAGAATTTAAGTTGTAACTCATTTGCTACTTCTTAACTCCTTTCCTGCCAGCATTTTTTAAAAGTTGCTAGCCACCTGAACATGCAATATATCAAAAGAAAGAGACTATTCTTAAAAAAAAAATGATTCTAGCATCATGCATACTTTTTGAGTACCTAACTTGAATTAGGGCTGTACAATTAATAGAATTTGTAATAGTGATTATAATTACGGATGTCTCAATTATGTAATCGTTCAATAAGATTTTGAGGCTTAATGCTATAGAAAATCAATAAAGTTTTTCAGAAAGAGTGCTTTCTGCTTGTTTTGTTTTGATATAACAATGGCATGCAGGCATGTTATAAAGTTATTCAAAACTTCATTCAATGTAAATTGTGATAATCTTAATTTAATCTTAATTGCAATTACAATTCTGAATAATTATAATAATTCTTTTCGTAACATTTGGAACATAATCGTGCAGCCTTAACTTGAATATAACTTGGACGGCAGTGGCTCTGCAGGTTGGCTACAAACCGGAAGGTTGGTGGTTCCATCCATCCCCGGTTCCATGAGCAAGACGCCTAACCCCAGCTGCTCCAGACGAACTGGATAGTGCCTTGCATGCCTGACACTGCCATCGGTGAATGAATGGGTGAATGTGAGAGGCAATATGTAAAGCACGCTGGTGGCCATGGGTCTTTTGAAAGCTCTATATAAATGCAGTCCATTTACCAATATGGGTATACTTTTGGTCAATGAAAATTTGGGCAGGGCAAGTCAAAATTTGCACCACTGGCCTGACCAAGTGAGTTTAATAAATCCCTAGTTTTGAACCCTGTATTTGATCAGTGAAACTGCTTGCTTTCATTGCGCCTAATGCTCTCCTTTGTATGCCACTGCCTATACCATGGGACTTAATGTTTGCTTATTTATTCTCACAGTCATCCTCATCAGACTTTGCTGCAAGTGACTGTGTAGCTGGTAAGTGTTAAACAGTTGTGCATGTTGAGAGTGAGAATGAGAGAGAAAAAAAGACAGACAGGGAAATCAGAGAGGCGACAGGGGGCTTGCACGTCTGCTTTTACAATGACTGTCTGTCAGATTGTGTAAGAACGAAGGGGGAGTTAAGAGGAAAAGAAGAGTGAAAAATCCACACACTCCTTTTTTTTCTATGTTTCTTCCAGGCTGAGTCACTATCGAGGAGTGGGAAGATCTAGAGCGAGAGAGAGACAGCATCACGGAGAGCACAAGAGAGAAAAGCAACGGAAGGAGGGGAAAACCGCTACACAACGCCTTTGAGAGCGAAGAGAGAGAGAGAGAGGCAGCCAGTGAGAACGACGGAAAGAGAGAGACCGAGCGCAGCAGTGAGGGAGGGAGAGAGACGCTGAGGCTGGGAGAACTGACCCCCCTCCCCTCTCCTCTCCTGTCCTCTCCTCTCCTCCTTCCCCCCCCTCCTCACTCCTTCAGGAGCTGGTGTGTAGGAGCGGCGAGTACAGTGTGACTGAGGCAACATGAGCGATGTCACCATCGTTAAGGAAGGCTGGGTCCAGAAGAGAGGTAAGCAGCTTGTCTCTGTCTCCGTCTCAGTCAACTAGCCGGGTCGAGAAAGACCATGCGTATGCGTGTGCCTACAGGGATGGCTCTCTCCGTCATGGGCGGGCCACGGCGTGGCTTTAGTCTGTGTCTGTGGAAGCCGGCGTGTGGGTGTGCCTCTTTACGCGCGTGTTCGTGAGCTGTGTTTAGTACTGGTGTGGCGTTTCAGAGAACGTGCATGCGTGTTTGAGTGCGTCTGCTGGAAGAGCAACTGCATTCAGACTGGTATCCATCATTTCTCACTGCACTGCTCTGACGTGTCGGGCTGCTACGTTTGATGGGTTTTCTACACATGCTTGGCTTCATCCTGATGCATGATGCTCTGTTTGGGTTAGATTATGGTGATGTTTTGATCATTTTTTTGATCAGTATGTTTGGAAAATAAGTAATCATGTAGCCTTTTTGTTTAGTATGGATTTCAAGGTCTGTTGTGTACAAATAACTCAAACTCAAAGTTATTTGACATCAATGAGGGAAGCTGCTCTAGGTGGCCTTACTGTATGTAGTGACTATAGGGTACTTTTAACCAGGTTTACTTGCTTTATTTCAGGTCGCTTTTCCTTTCTGTATGATTGTCGCTTGTTGTGGCAAGTGCCTCTATGATTTTACCTTACCTATATGTGTATCTGTAAGTTACATACATCATAAATGGCCGTTAATGCTGACAGAAATGTGCAGTGACCAGAAGTCACACGTTTTCAATGAAAGTTTGTGACTTTTGACGATATGATTGATAAGCGAAATGTAACTTTTTTCTGATACAGCAGTCGAGTAGGTAAGCCTACTAGTACAACTATTTAACCAATGTCAGTGTGAATGGAGTTAACTCTGTCCCGCCCCACGATTGGATGAGACCCTTTTGTGAAATTAAGCATACACATTGATCTTGTTTAATACTTATTAATCATTAGCTCTATCCAGCAAAGTAAACCATCAAACTGTATTTTCTGCAAGCTTTCTTTAGGGAAAATGTAGGTGTCTTTCCAAAAAAAGGACACTTAGAGACTCCTAAAGGATGCCAAATAACCAAATGATATAAGAAGTCTGTATACTTCATAAATGTATGCACACCAAAGCATCCATGGCAACAACAAAACAATACAAAATAAAACATATTATATATGTGTATAATTCAACAATGCAACAGCTTGTTTACATTTCAGACAAGTCAAATTGCAACGGGATCACATGGAGATGCAAAAAAACCTCTAAACCAACTGCCTTGACCAGATTGCATAAAGTTGCATATAACCTTATATGCATATATAGAACGTGATTTCATATAACATCCTGAATGTTCAAACAAAGTCTGATAGAAGAGAGTGCATAAGAAATTGTTAGTCACATGACAACTGTGAACTAATTAGATGACTTAATGAATTATATTACTTTCATCTGTTGTTGAATTTGATGTGTTGCTTTCCTTGAAGTGGGCATGGGCCGAAACATTTTTCACTTTTTATGTATGTAGTAGGGCCGGGACTTTAACACGTTAATTAAGATTAATTAATTACGGGACTTTAACACGTTAATTAATTACGCAAAAAAATAAATAACACAATTTTAACCACACTTATTTTTGTTTTTCAATGAATGAGTTTCGACGGACCGATTATACTGGAACACCAACTAGCGCTCACGAGTCACAACAACAACAAACCATAGTGGACATGAACGAAGAAGCTGATGAGACCGCTTTGCTTGTCCCCGTGGTTGGGAAATTTTGTTTTAAAAAAGAAAGGATGGAACATGGAAGCGTTGACAAGAGCATGGTTGTGTGCATGCTACAACAAGGAATTTGCGTATCACCGCAGCACATCGAGCCTCAAATATCACAAATATGCTTTTGCTACACTTAATGGCAAACATAGCGCTGGTCTGCTGGACTGAAATAAATATAAACAATATTTTGTTGATTAAGCTTATTTATTCAGTCATTATTCAATGGTATACTAAAAATCCATGTGAAAAATTACTTCTCATTGTTCTCAGGTCATATATTTATATGCAATTAAAATGCGATTCATTTCGATTAATTAATTACAAAGCCTCTAAATAATTAGATTAATTTTTTTATCGAGTCCCGGCCCTAGTAGGTAGCTGTCTGACAATAAAGGGCTTTTAATCTAAAAGAGTGCCATGGTCATCCTTTTCTTTGGATTATCATGAATGCATGTGACCAATGATTTTGGACCCACTCACTTTTATCGTCTCTAATTGAGCACGTCTGTATACCTACCCCTAAACACTTATTAAACACGTTAGATGCTTTATTTTCATTTTTCTAATATTTACTTAATTTTTATTGAAAATAAATGCATTTCCGATCGGATATGTGATGGGGAAAAGGGAGTAGAGCCAGTTCGGCAAAAGACGGACTCAATTCCTGTACTCCTGTATGTCATGATTTAAATCCTTATCCATCAAAACTTAACTAGCGAGAAGCTGGTTTGCTTTATCCAGTCAAGAAACATAGTTTGCTGCGTATAATCTGGCCATAGAGCATTGGGATGTTTTGACGTTCTGTTCAGTCTGTATTTCACACAGTGTGATGCGCGAGGGCTCGCGCTCTTCAGAAACAAACACAGAATATGATAGAGCTTGTGTTTTTTAAAGCAAAACACACAGTTGAATGAATAATTCACTGAAAACACAACACATCTGTTCTCTCTGCCATCTCTGATGTTATCAGCCTGGTTTTCTTTACATTAGTGTGGTTTCGGATTGATTGTTTGAATGAATTTCCTTACTGGATCATTGAAAACATTCCTGAAGTGTTGTGGCTTAAAATGATCTGATCGTAAATAGAGAAGCCAAATTGGTTTAAAGAGTTTGAATAGAAATTTGCGCCTCAGGTATTAGGGGTGTCCAAACTCGGTCCTGGAGGGCCACTGTCCTGCTCCAACAACTGTCTGGAAGTTTCTAATATGCCTAGTAAGACCTTGATTACCTGGTTCTTCAGAGGTGTTCAATTGGGGTTGTAGCTGAACTCTGCAGGACGGTTGATCTCTACCCCCTATCTGGGGTGTCTAATTTAATAAATTGAATGCTTTAACATGTTGACATTGACATCTATTATATATGTTTAACATAACATTCATCTGTTTTGTTGGATAATTTGAGACATCCGAAGATAAAATATTTAAAGTGCACTCAATTTTGTATTTATTTTGCACTGGTTATTGTGACTACAGCTGGCGTGGATACAGCATCATGCAAAAGCAATGCCACTACACTATTTACAGTCAGCCATGGGTCCTTTATTTTGTGAATGAAAAGTCTCATATGAGTAACTGAGATAAAAGTAGCCATGATGCTCTATGTAAAATGAAGCATGTTTGGATTTTCATAAAATATCTATAATATCTATTTAAAAAATACAAGTAATATAAAAAAAATTACTATTAATTGTGTTACAATATTTATCATTTTTATTATAATTTATAGTTTAATTTTAGTAATACTGTAATGCGCTGTCCTTTTTTATTTTTTAATATTTCGCTTTAATTTATATTCAATTCCGTTTAAGTACTTTTATTATATCAACTTATTTTAATTTTTTTAAATAAAAAAATGTGTTGTTTGTTGTCAAGGTAACAGTTCTTTTAACGGGATCATGACTTGAGAAATAATTTTTTTCTTGATCTTTTGACATATAAGTAGACTTTGTACCATCGAAACATCCTACAAGTTTCATAGCTTAAAATGTCCTCCTGTCCTACAAAGCATTTATTTAATCAATGTTCAATGTCTCGTTTTTATATTGTGTGATCTGTCACACAGGCAAATATATTTGAATATGACTGCCTCCAGAGCAAGACGACAAATAGTCGATTAATTATTAATTAATAATCATTGCACCATAGCAACCCACTGGCATTCAGTCAATTAAACTGACATTTGCACAGTGGATGTGAGTTTTGCGTTATGTCAAGTTGCGTCAAAAGCAAATAGACTCCATTATAAACACTGATGCTGTCTACACTGGATACAGATGTGCATTCAGTTTCTGACATACTCCATGCACTTGAGTATGTCGACAACAGAGCATGTGGAACAATGAAAGAACGTTCGCTTTGACATGTTCAGTTAAACAGCTCAGTTGCATCTCTGTACAGACTTCAGAAGGATATTAGTGTCGGAAACAAGTGGATGTTTTATTTTATTAGCATCCCGGAAACTGTATTGGATGAAGCTGCCAGCTGCATCCCAAACCTGTAAGTAAATGATTGTATAATGCTTTGTCTGTTAAGGACTGTTTTATATGGATAATAGCTTCAAAACACTTATTCATGTGCAATAGCGATTGTTAATACTATTACGATTTTAGCCAATCATAACAGTGTCCGGAAGGTGAAAATATTAATATATTTGTGTATATGTACATATATATATATATATATATATATATATATATATATATGTATTAGTTTTTTTTTTGCAATAACACTTTATTAACATTAGAAGTAAACCTCAAGGAACATATTAAGATAATTTAAAGAAAATCCATGTCATGACCCCTTTTAAATTTTTCTTTATTGAAATGAACGTAAAACGTTTTTGTTTTAGGTGATATCAACAATGCTGAGCAATTTAAAAGGCCATTATATTGCATTTATTTGGAAATTCATTCCAACAGTTTCTTTTTTTCCACTTTAAAGGTCAAATGGTCAAAAAATGTATCTGTCAAAAACTGTGGGAACCCTTTTCATTTATTGTGAGTGTCATGTTTGTGTAGTCATGTGCGGTAGCCACGTTGAGTCAGATTTGAAATTCCCTCCAGTGTGTGCAGCCTGGGCTGGGCTTGAGGATGGAGAGTTTATCGTTTGGGGATTGTGTGTGTGAAGTGCATGGGAGAGTTCGGTGTAGCCCTGGGCTGGGAAACTGGCTTCATTCTGTTTGTCTTGGCTGGCGACCAGGATGACCCCAATCACCCTCCTCTTTTCCTCTCCTCTTTTCCTCTCTTTTTTCCACTTTGTCTCTGCCACTTTCTGTTTCCATTATAGCTTTTACTGTCTTTCCCCCCTCTGTCTAACTGTGTCCTTTTGTGCTTTTACTTTTCCATTTTGCTACTGTCTCTCTCTGTCTCATCATCTCTCTCTCTCCCCATCTAGAGCACCTGTGTCGCAGTACAAGTTTTGCCCCCCTCCCTTGTCTTCCGAGCTGTGACTTAGAAAAAAAGGGCTGTGTGTGAGAAGAGGATAACCAAAAGGGTGACATCATTTCCTGTTTACTCCACTAATGAATGGATCACAAAGAAAAGGGCCAGCTTAAGACACAGAAGCCCTCCAGTTCTAACATCGCCCCTCTCTCTTAAAGCACATTGTCTAAACATTCCCCTCATCACTGACCACCGGCTGTTTAATGCGCCTGCCAAAGTTTGATTGTTCGGAGGTTACTTCAGCAAAATCAAGCAAAACACAACATACTGGAATGTAATGGAACTAAATAGCATGACGTTTTATTTGTGTGTTTGATTTGATGCAGTTTTGTTTTCCAGATCGCTGGTCTGTGAAAAATTAGCACTGATTGCAAGCAGACCTGTTGAAAAAAAATGCTTTGGATGTCTGCGCTGCACTGTGTGTGTGTGTGTGTTTGTGGTGGAGGTTAGCTGTCAGGCTCCATAGCTGAAGAGCAGCGCAGAGGAGTCACATGGTGCACTGCTCTGTCCCGCAGGACCGCTGGAACACTCTGTTCTGAGGAAAGGATACAGGCACATGAATGAAGTTCGATCTCTCCACCACGCTCACATGACCAGTGATGCGCTCATTCATTCACTCTCTAATCTCATACAAGTATATGTATTACACACACACACACACACCAAACTCTGACCTTGCTGACTGTTATATCCTTCACTTCCTGCTCCTTTTCTCATACCCAGCAATCTCCTGCTCTCATATGACCACTGTGGCCATTCCTCATTTTCGCCTTCCTGTCCCCCCTCTCTCAGTATATAAAGTGCATCTGAGTGCACCCTAGATCAGCTCAGACTGCAGTAGAAGTACAGATCACCGGGGGCAGGAGCATCCTCATGCAGGTCAACATGAACAAACAGAGAACCATTACATATATTCTATATTAAACATTATATATAAACATTACATTTATCCTGGCTGTATTCCTCATTTTCTCTTTTAGCATGTGCAGAATTATATTTTTTTTTAGATACTAAACTCTTCATACCTGGTTAGGACATGATTTACTGTAAACTGCAGTCATTGTGTTGAGGCCACAGCCATGTGTGTATATTAAAACAGGAGCAACTCAACCCTCACTTTTGAATGGCGGTGGAATCTACGCTTTTGTGTGATTAAATTAGCCTTTCATAATAAAGGTAATTATTAGGAATTACTAGGTAGAGTACAGAAGAAGAAAATAATCCTGTTTCATTCACAGGGTTAGTAATTTGTAAGTCTTTTGGAAAATGGCCATGAAAAACTAAATTGACTGTTATAACATGATACATTTTGTATTTAGTATTTCAGGGAAAATAAATGTTTTACACAGTGAATTTGCTGCTACTTCAGTGAGAAAGATGCATCTGCAAACAGGTACATTTAGCAAGATCTGTCACACTTATACAAACCTGTAAAAATTGTTAATAATAAGCATTAACCCTAGACTTCACTAAAACATCTCTGACATGTAGACCGGTTCAAGGGCTGGACAATATGGTTGTCCAATGTTTAGACGAGTTCCAACAAAGTCCCTTTAAAGGGTTAGTTATAAAATGAAAATTAGCCCATAATTTACTCAACCTCAAGCCATCCTTGTGTAGGTGTATATGACTTTCTTCTTTCAGATGAATACAATCAGAGTTATATTGATAAATGCCCTGGTTCTTCCAAGCATTATAATGGCAGTGAATGGCAGCCCAAAATTTGAAGCCCAAAAAAGTGCATCCATCCATTATGAAAGCAATCCATGCGGCTCTGGTGGGTTAAGAAAGGCCTTCTGAAGCTAAGCAATGCATTTTTGTAAGAACAATATCCTGCAGTGACACGATGACTTTTTAATCAACAATTGGCTCTTTTATTTAGAAGGTGGAGCTTATTTGCCATATTAGGCCCTGCAATTTCTCCCATTTATAAGTAGTCGGAGTACACCATCTTCCTAAATATAAAGTATTCAGTTCCAACCACTCATTCAGTTCCTGGCGGACAAAAGTCTCTGCTTAATTTGAGAAGCCTTTTCCCTTATGTTTATGCAGTATGTTACAATAGGGAAGAAAAGTTGGACACAATTTTACATTTCTTGCCTAATTTAAGAGAGAACAAGCTAAACACAACAGCAACTATTTAATAAAAACAATAATGAGAGCCAATAAAGTAGATGCGATAATGTATCATCCACCAATTAGGATCCAACCAATTACACAGCACTATAGAGAACAGGTCAATCAATGTTACACCCTTGAATTAGTCGTGGTGGACCCAAAACGAAATAAAAATAATTTGCATTCAATTTCAAACAAACCAAAACACAATGACATACAAAGATAAAAATAAAAAAAGAGATAAACCTTAGCAATAAAAAGTTGGTGGTTGGATGTGATTTTAAATCTTTTTAATTTTATTTTATCAAAAATAATTCAGCTTTAAAATGGCTATTTACTTGTGTTGTGCAGTTTAGGGTAATTTTGATGAAATGTGCCACCTTTCAAGCTTTGTTTTCTAACAAGTGCCAAATAGAGTCTGAGAGCTATAAATGATCATGAGCAGCTCCTGTATCATCTTGATGCTTTTTAATTTCACATTAGCTTTTCACAGTCATCCGTCTTAAGTCCTCCCACTTCCATCTTAGCGGTTAGGGGAAAAGCCTCCACATAGCCAAACAGATCTGCTGTCTCCTTTAAAGGAGGCGCACCTGCACAGTCTCTAACATGCATACTCACACACTAAACAGACGCCTTTTCCACTCTCCTGCCAGAGTGCCTTTCAGACTAGCGTCAGCACGTATGAAGGAAATACTGCGGCCCCCTCAGTCACGACTCAGTGGCTTTTGTGTGTGGTTGTTTTTCTGGTTATTGTATAAATGTGTGTGTGTGTGTGTGTGTGTTTGTGTGTTTAAGAACAAGGACAGGGTGACATGCTCAGAGAGGGGATGATGGCTCTGGGGGTCAGGCAGTGTTGAAGCAGCAGGCTGGGGGTCACAGGCTGACTCACTGCATGCCTCCAACTGACTGACTGACTGCAGAGTTAGTCATCTTTCTGAATCGTGCAGAGACCCAGCCCAGAGAGAGAGAACGAGACCTTGAGGAAAGGAGAGGCAGATGGAGAATAAAAAAAACAGAGAAAAAGATGAAGTGGTTTAGGCTCTTAGTGCTTGGTTTTCTTTGAAGAAAGTTAGAGATTTAAAGAGGATAACCCAAAAATCACCTAACAGTTACAAACCTGTATGAACAAAAAAGGAGAAGTTCAGCAGATTACAATGTTCACGCTTTTCCTTCCATACAATGAAAGTCAATGGTGAAAAGAAAATGACAAAAAAAATAATAAAAGTAGTCTTTAGGGCTCTTTTTTCCAAGTCTTCTGAAGTTTGAAACTTTTTTTGAGAAAAAAAACAAAAATGTATATAAATTAGGGCTGTCAATCGATTAAAATATTGAATCACGATTAATCACATATTGTCATGAGTTAACACGCGATTAATCGCAATTTAATCACGTTTTTATCAGTTCTAAATGTACCTTAAATTTATATGCTATTAAGTTGTTGGGTATGGACAAATATGCATGCTTTGTGCAAATGAACATTTATTATTAGTGAAACCATACTAGGAGCATGAAGTATGGTTGATGGCTGATCTCAGTTTCTCCAACTACGGGCCACGGATCAAACAGAAAATGCTTGCTGCGTTAATTGCGCATTTATAAAATTAGTGCCGTTAAAATGAATTTGCGTGAACAAGTTTTTAACACGTTAATTTTGACAGCCCTAATTTAAATGTACTTAAAGTGATGAATTGAGAAATCAACATTCCCTTGACCCTTTGATATATAAAATTTAATCATGATATGAGAATATCCTATAAGTTTTAAAGCTGGAAATGTCCTTGTTAAGCCCCGTTCACACCGCCAGCGACACGCAGCGACAAAGCGACATGATCCCATTCATTACAATGGAGCGCTGGCGACTTCCGGCGACACGAGCAACAGTGACCATTGGCGACAGAATGTGGGCGTGTCAAGTGACACGAGAGACGCGACAAAAGTTCAGAAATTTCAACTTTATGCAAACGAGAAGCGATTTTTGCGAGCGACAACCAATCGGAGTGAAGTCAGTGGAGTGCACGTGATCCGTCTGCTTTACTGCTGCTACTGCGGTGTCAGGAGGAGTTGTTGAGATTAGATTTTAGCAAGCCCCCTGTTCTTTATAATATGTCTCTGTGTAGCCTACATACAGAGACACATTTAAAAAAATGATGCATGGAAAAACGTGTCTGGGATTGTGGGGATATAAAGTAAGTTTTGACTAAACTGCATGCAATATGGTCTACCTATTACAGTACAGTGTATATGTATTCTAATAACTTGCTCTGTTCTGCAAAACACTAGTAATAAAAACGTTACTATTTAATGACGTTTATATGCAACCCATAGTGGGAACGCCCACTAGCGACATGAATCTCTGGCGCTGGCGACATGCAGTGACAAAATCGCTGGCGGTGTGAATGGGGCTTAAGACAAAGAAAAGCTTTTATTCGCCTTATTCACCTGGCGGCCATTTTGAAAACTCTAACGCCGTTGTGGGGTACGCAAACCCGGAAGTTGGACTACGATACAGTACTAATCAATAGCAGCATTCTGTGTCACTCACTTTCTGCCTGCTGTGTGTAACAAAATCATGTAATGCATCACTGATAATATGTTTATGTATATAGTTTTCATTTGTTAATGTTGTTAAATTTTCCTCCTAATGTAATTTCTAATGTTTTGCCCTTTTCTGGTACGTTTTTCCATACTTACAATATACAAGCAGGCCATTTGTATTCCTTCATACCAATAAATGTACATAGTTACCACTTACAAACCTAGACCAGTATGCCTATCAATGTTTTTGAATGACTTATTTCGTTCTGATGTTCTGACCAGTCGTCAAGTTATGAAATACATCATCCATGTGCAATAAAATTGCACTTTATTCTTTATATAAATGGACATTTTATTTTACATATATGAAGATCCAGCTTATACATACACATATCTCCCACATGTAAATTAACTGTATCAACTATAATACTGATCTGTCCACGCTGACACTATATGATAGATTAAAATAAGCTGATAACATCACCATTTTCTCATGAATGACTGCAGCCGAATCAAATTTTGTTGTCCTGTTTACACCGTGAAGCTGCTTTGGAACAATCGGTATTGTAAAAGCGCTAAATAAAGCTGACTTGACATGTCCCAGTCTTGCTATTGCTTGAGTCTTTCGAACTTCGTCTGTAGTAAAATGCAGAAATTACGACCAGGATCCCTTCTGATATTTTTTTAATCCACTCTCCATGTAATCCCTTATCCTCCGGAAAATGGTGAAAGGTTTGTCCTCTGTAGGATTTTTTCCTGAGTGACGAAGTGCAGTGAAACAGAATGCTGCTACTGATTAGTACTGTATTGGAGTCCAGCTTCCGGGTTTGTGTACCCCACAACGCCATTAGAGTTTTTAAAATGGCCGCCAGGCTAATTACTAAATATTGTGGAGTTCCTGGGCTCTACAGTAATGCAACATGTAAGTACCTGTTAATTCTAATGCCTGATCTGAAATGTTATGATTCATGTAGCTACAGCCAGATATTCTTTGTCTGTGTGTCAGTAAATCAAACCAGTGTGTTGGTTCTCTTAGTAGGATGAAAATAATCTGTTATTTAACGGTGATTAAATCCTTTAAAGAAAGCGATCAAAGAAAGCTCCCTTTGCAATCGTTGGAGCAGCGTACGCTGCAGCTGTCAATCAAACAGTTTGTCAGTTTGTCAGTGACGCGTTTATCAGGGGCTCCCGTTTTATTCAACAAATCTCTTAATTATGTCACGTTTCCACTGTTAGTGAAGATGACAGCATTCGTTAGTGTACAGAAACTGAATGACGAGATCATTGTTTTATGTGCTCAACGTGTCTGATCGGCTACAATATTCTTCTCTGCAACCTTTCATGCCACAATCTTAATATAATGCCATAGCTCTAAATATATTGTCATAGATCTAAATTTAATGAAACACTTTTAACGATTAGTTAAACATGAGAGCTTTAATAGTCAATAGCTTTAATTTCAAATGGAAATGGTAATTTCAGTTGAACAGCATTTATTTGAAACAATGTAAAAATCTTAATTCTCACTTTTGATCAATTTAATGCATCATTGATAGATAAAAGTATACATTTTAAGTCAAATTCAAATTAATTTGATGAAGCTCTTAAATGTCATTCACTTTCATATGAAATACACTCACCTAAAGGATTATTAAGAACACCATACTAATACTGTGTTTGACCCCCTTTCGCCTTCAGGAAAATTACTGTCTTAATTCTACGTGGCATTGATTCAACAAGGTGCTGAAAGCATTCTTTAGAAATGTTGGCCCATATTGATAGGATAGCATCTTGCAGTTGATGGAGATTTGTGGGATGCACATCCAGGGCATGAAGCTCCCGTTCCACCACATCCCAAAGATGCTCTATTGGGTTGATATCTGGTGACTGTGGGGGCCCTTTTAGTTCAGTGAACTCATTTTCATGTTCAAGAAACCAATTTGAAAGGATTCAAGCTTTGTGACATGGTGCATTATCCTTCTGGAAGTAGCCATCAGAGGATGGGTACATGATGGTCATAAAGGGATGGACATGATCAGAAACAATGCTCAGGTAGGCCGTGGCATTTAAACAATGCCCAATTAGCCCTAAGGGGCTAAAGTATGCCAAGAAAAAAAATCCCCCACACCATTACACCACCACCACCACCACCAGCCTTTAAATCAAAATTTAAACAAATATACTCCCATGGCTGGTTATGTGGTCCAGAGTCACATATTAGAAATATGGTATTTTAAAGATGTCATGTCAAGTTTGTCATCAATAATGCTTAACATCATTGGTTCTTGTATGTCTCAAATTGTAACAAAATGCAAATTGTAATAATGTAATTTAATGAGACTTAAGAGCTTCAGCAGAGGGGAAGATTTTCAGTGTGTAATGACTTTAGTCTTCTCTTGTGTTTTCTGTCTTCAGGAGATATAGGATGTATATTAATTCATATGCACTACTTTCATGGTGTTTTTGCTATATTTGGAGCTTGACGGCACCTGATAGTCATTCACCTTCATTCTATAGAAAAGATCTTGCCTTCAGTTTTTCACATCACCATTTATGCTTAACGAAGAAATGAAAGTCATACAGGTTTGGAACAACATGAAGGCAGAATTTGTATTTTTTAGGTAAACTGTGGCTTTAAAGCAGGGACTGAGGGTGCTAGAGGACTCTATTTGCGGTCCTGTTATGGTTGTTCTAAAGCAAAGACAGAAGGAGATGGTGGAGATAAAATTGCGAACTGTGTTTGGTAACGTTTTTCCAAGCCCTGCGGTGATCTATCTGACTGTATCACATCTCGCATGTTTTAGTGATGAGGCAGCGATGCACGGGGGGTGTGAATGCCTCAGAGAATTTAGGAGTGCCTGTGGAGTATGCGAATGTGTTTAGGCAGGAGCAATCTGGACCAATCACAGATCAGCCTTTCAGAAATTCCAGCAGCACATCTGCATTCCAAGAATGTGTGATGGATGGAAATGAAGCTCATTACTAGACTGTCTCTAACAAACCTTGGATCAAAGTGGTGTTATGTCATAATCATAGACTGTAAAAAAATATGGGCGTAGTGTCCATGACGTCACCCATAGGATATTGAAGAGCAGTTTTGAAGCGTAAAGTAGAGACAAGCTGGCCATAGCCATCTTGGCAGCGAGTCATCGCACGTTACACCCAGATAACAGAAACTGGGCAAAGAGTCTGGACGCGATGGTGCTGAGGTGACGCGATGACTAAAAGACAGTGGATAAATGGCTGTCCACCTGTCACTCAGAGTGGCCACACCCTTAATTATGCAGAACTTTAAGGCTTTATATAATGTAAATGAATGAGTTATAAAAAAAAATTCACCCCCTGACAGTTGTCATGAAGGGCCAAATTGGCCGTAAAGACCAAAGCCACAATTTTTCCTAGGCTATAAACATGTTTTTTTCTGCTGTAAATTTGGGCCTTTTAATATGGGGCTCAGTTAAATTCTGCTCCCTTTCCCTATAGTGGCCAGTCGATGAATTTCAATTTTAGTTACTTCTGTATTGGCTTTAACAGAAACTGGGGGAGGTTGCCACTTGGTCATAATGGAAATTAGCTATATTGAGATTTAGACCTGGTCTGTCTTCATAATGTGCCAAATATGGAAGTGACCTTCCATCCCCGCCTTAAAGAAAATATCACATTTGTTTGTTCATATTGCAGTGGACTATTCATATATATGATATGATCAATCTGATATAAACGCTCTTCAGATTTTCAGTTAATTCCACTTATTTATTGCAGGTTATCATCAAGATCAAACCTGTACATTTATGTCTGTGTTTTGGATTAAAGCCACACTATGTAATTTTTCGCCGTTAAAGGTCGCTTATTCAAAACAAAGCCATAGCCTGATGACGCTAGGGATGGGACGATACACTTAAACTCAAGATACGATGCACCTCGATATGCCAGGGTTACGATACGATACATCACGATACAATATCAATTTTTTTTTCTTCTTTCCAAATCTGTGATTTTTTTTTACCACCAAAGTAATGTACTTAAATGAAAGGTAGGATTTTTCTGTTTTTTTGCATTTTGGTTCTATGTTGTTTGAAAAAAAAAGGAGAATTTTTAGAAGTCCGCGACCACATCTTAAACAGGGGTGCCAATAATTGTGGAGGGCACTGTAGGGCTGTCAATCGATTAAAATATTGAATCGCGATTAACTGCATGATTGTCATGAGTTAACTCGCGATTAATAGCAATTTAATCGCACCTTTTTAGCATTAGTAAATGTATCTTAATTTAAGTTTAAATTAAGTTTTTAATACTCAAATCAACATAGGTATGGACAAATATGCATGCTTTATGCAAATGTACATTTATTATTAGTGAAATCATACTTATTCAATAATAATTAATACAGCATGAAGACTAGACATATCAAAGGTCATAGATATGTTTATCTAAGAAATTGTTCATGTCTCTTAAGCCTAAACTTAAAAATAATGAGTAAGTAGTGATTTCTCTCATTTTAACAATATAAAGGGAGTTTTTACACTGGCAGTTTAATTCAGAACAGGGCACAGTTCGTATGAAAAATTGTTAATGTGTACCAGTGAGCGCACCAGAACCACACCATACCTGGAGGAGGTCCATATTACACGAGTAGGAATATAGTGCGGCCCCTTTAAGAGATCCGCATTCCCTATTGAACTGCCGGTATTTTGCGTGTGTGCGCCGAACTGGGCCGTGATTCACGTGGACAGTGTGAAGAACAAGGACGACTCGGGAGCGTGCTTGTTCAGGAAAGTAACCTGTGCATTCGTTTTAGCTGATTGTAATGTATTTAGCTCAATAAAACACGTGTACTGTAAGCGGGGTGATGGTGTTAAATAATGATTTACCTCAGACATGAGCGAGAGTGAGCTGCAGTGCATCGCGCTCAGACTGCAGAGAATGTGCTCAGTGAAAAAACGCCCTTTTCTTTCTGGAGTCTAATAAAAGTTAAACAGAAAATATGGTAGTTTATGTAGGCAATAACTGCATTTTTGGTTTAGAATATTAATGCTAATGTCAACCCTTTTCTTTCCCTATTAATGTTTGCTGCTGCATCCTTTGCGTCTGACTCATAGACCGTAAAAAAATCTGACTGCTCTCACTTTTTCCAACTATGGGCTATGCCTCAGATCAAACAGAAAATGCGCGCTGCGTTTTGTTATGTCTGCCCCATACACACACACACACACACACACACACACACACACACACACACACACACACACACACACACACACACACACACACACACACACACACACACACACACACACACACACATATAATACACAAAATTATTTATATACAACGCAAATCATGCAGCAGTGCCATCTATCTTTATTTCGCGATCCATTTTTTTCGACCTCGATGCGTTTCGTCACGTTTTGTATCGCGATATTTTGTCAAACGATATTTCGTCCCATCCCTAGATGACGCCTTGATTTCGCAAAGCATTTATTATGCTGCAGGCGACCACTTCCGGTCATGTGTATGTGGGATAACACAGTGCTGTTTTATATTAGATACGTTATCGTGTTAAAAGTTATGTTATGTTATGCTTCTCTGTGCGTGTGCTACGCGGCTACTTTAAGACTCTTGTAAGCTAGATTTATATTAGGCGTAGTAAAACATGGTACTCGTGGTAATTCAAGAAACAAGATTTAAACAGTAAGACTAACTTTGTTGAGCTATATAACAAGATTCGAATGTAGACATGTGCTGATTTTCGGTAATGTGATATATCGCGATAATGAATATGCACAATATTGTTATTGTGGGCACTTCAAAATATTGTAAATAATAATTTATTAACAATTATAATTTTTTTTATAATGCACTCAAGAATACATTGCCCATCAACCGTATAAATGCTCAACTAGGGCTGGGACGTTATGGATTTTTTTTATCGCGGTTGAAAAGCAAGAAATTCCCGCGGTTCAGCGGTAAACCGCGGTAAACAAAATGTAGTTTTTAAGTAGAAAATATATTTATGTAAAGAGATAAAATACAGAGTAGCCTATAGTAACTTATATCTTTTTATACAAATAAAAAAAATCACGATAAAGTGAACATAAAGTGAAACCCCTTTTTTTTTCTTTCTTTTTTTCTTGCGGTGATGGCGGTGACCAGTGGCGTAGCACCAAATTTTGGGCCCTGGGTACAAACCATCTTGCTGGGCCCCCGTACCATGTATGTGTATGTATAGAAAACGGACTTCCCTGCCTCGGGCCCTGGTTACTCAGTACCATTTATCCCCCCAGTCCCACACCCCTGGCGGTGACGATCTTAGACCCGCAGTAGTCATCATGTGACCGCGGTATTGCGGTAAAACGGTAACCGCCCCAGTCCTATGCTCAACACCTATTTTGCGTCAAAGGGTGAAGGAGTGAACGGGTGAAGGAGACACGCTGAATGAAGTGCCGCTCAGTGACAGCAGAGGGCACTGATGGAACGGCAGAATGCTGCATTTACCCTGGAAACACCGCAAACAAAAGCAACTGCGCTAGTAAAGAAGTTTTTAAAACAGCCATTCATTTATTTTCAAACTTCAAATTTTCAAACATTATGTTTTAATCTGGACTACAACATGCCCTAATGATTATAATTTTTGGGATTATTTGTTCAAAAGACATACGACTTCATTAGTTAAAGCAGCACTAGGTAACTTTTCAACCTTCATAATATATTTTTTAAGACTCTTGTGATGATAAATCGACTTACAATAGGTTGAATGACACGTCTGCCATAGCCTTATGGGGTCTGTATCGTTTTAAATCGTACTTTTAAACTTCGGGTTTTGGGTAGTAACCCGAGAACAAAAAGAACTACGAAATTCGACTGCTTTACAGCATATACGTCACTTCCATCAACACCCACACTTCCTTAAATTCGGACGTGCGAGCCCAACTTCGTTCGTCGGATAATATAGTCATGTCCGAAGCAGCACAGACAAATAAGAAAGAAAAGGTTTTGTTGGAGGAAAGCAATAAGAGGAAACAAAAAAGTGATGGGATTAAAGGCAGGACGAGGATAAACATGTGACCAGCGTTTGCTCGTTGGCGTGAGCTGAGTGAGGGAGGCGTGCCCGATCGATGCTGTCATGCTTGTTATGGTGATTACCTACCACTCAAACATTGAACTGAAGTATCATAGATTCTGTAAAACGGTAACGAATAGACTAATATAATGACGCTGGCTTGTAAACGTGAGCATCGTGATTATTTGGCGTTTGAAAAAAATAAAACCCATGAAATTATATTCATATGACATGCTGAAGCATATGCCACTGACTGTAACGTTACCTGCAATGAAGACATTTCACATGCGACGCCAGAAGAACTCTGAACTCCTCTTGCAGTTTTCAGGGGAACTGTTAGAGCTGCACCGACCCGCGGCGCCACTTTTATGAAGTTATTTGGCCCGCACCGCACCACTGTATATATTTTTACAACCCGCTGCGCACCCGCGACCATTAAATAGACATACGGGGTCCGCGGGTTATGAGACGACCCACGCATCACTAGTTCAGGGCTATCAGGGTTGTCATGTCAACAAATGCATGTGCAATGGCATCCCCTGTTGTAGGATGACAGATCTTACGACAGTAGTTGAGGACATTATTTTTTCCAAACTGTAGGGGGACCCCGAGAGCAAAAGTAGCCAAGTGCGGCTTTAACATGTTAATTCATTATTACCAAACTGACAATGAAAAATACTTATAAAGAATTCATTATTCTAAGTAATGTTAATTTCTTAGTTACTGTTTAATAACAAAATAACTTTCTAATGTACCTAAGATAAAACTAACAATGATCAGTATTTCTTAACTAACATTACCAAAAACATTATACTTTCTGTAACAAATGTAGCTATTGCTCAATCTTAGTTAATGCATTAAATAATGAGACCTTATATTAATTTGTTACCTGTTGTTCTTTATAGCCTAATTCTTTTGCACTTTAATCTGTTTAATCCGTTTGAAAATTGTACTTTTACAGCTATCGAAAAAATTAAGAGAACACTTAACATTGATTTCTCTTAATTTTTTCCAGGGCTGTATATATTTTTGGTGCAATGTATTATTGTATTTAAACATTGTTATTTTTGTTATTACAAAAATAGTTCTTAAAGCTGTTATGCTATGGCAACACTTTTTTTACAACTTATTTCAATACAGTGATAATATCGTATACCGTGATAAAAGCTTCGCAATTAATCGCAACTTGAAAAATTGATATCGGCACATGCCTATTCGAATGTATCCAAACAGTTGCTCACCTGTCTAATAAAACGCATTATATAATAAAGCGTCTTTGGTGTTTCCATTATTTCTACAAAATAAAACTGAGGGTAACGTGGGTATGATGTTATTGATAGGTGGCGCACGGACACGGTCCATGTTCTGTTTAAAATAGCTTATTTATCTGCATTTAAACATTCTTGTAAACATTTGGGATAATGTAAGTACACAAAAAAATATATAATATTGTTCTAGCTGTTTTTGGATATTTTAATCCAAAAATCTATGTAAGTACTGATGCTAATGCACAAGTCCAAGGTGGGCTCAATTAGCCTGTGATTTCTCCCAGAAAACATGTGGAACAGCAGATCCTCAGGGGCAGGGCATTTCTGTCAGGGTGAGCCAGGCAGCATCAGGCGTTTTGATATGGACTCATGGCCTGAAAGACCAGTTAGCTCTTTGCTAATCTCAGGGCCTGAATTTTGGCGTGGTTTTGTGGGTATTGTTACTATTGTACTTAATTTGACTCATCACTGCATTTTTTGGCGAATTTGTGATTTCAAGTTCAAATTGCAATATTGGTTTTAAGTGTGTCATTGTTTGTCTGGAGCACTTGAGTACTGCATGTTAATTTTTTGTTCTTCCTTGTCATTTGTCATTTTCACTTTGTTTCACAAAACATTATTTTGCTTTGCTTCAGCTATGATAAAGAGACTTTTGGGAGTGAAGCAATGAAGGGAGGGAAATCAGGGAATATTTTAAATTAAGTTTATTATACAGTAGTATATTCCCTATTACCTATTTGCAAATAGTTTTTCCCTTTTATAACTGTAAGTATAGAGCAAGTTGAGGCTTAAAACAAGCTCGACACATCTAAATTTATCCAGTTTTAAGGATGTTTAGATATTTTCAATGGAATGCGAGAAAAACTACAGATTAAGAAAATTATTTTGCAGAGCATAATTTCCAGTCATCTCTTTTCTCCAAAGTGACAGAGGAAACTGAAAATAGCAAGAAGAAGAATCTTTGAAGTAAGACGAGCAGATGCATGACTGTCATATAAACAGTGATTGTGGAATGCATTGGTATCTGTCTCAAGTTTGATGCAATGTATGTTCATAGGCATCAGCAAATGCGTGTTTGTGTTCTCACATAAGTGGGTGTTTGTCTTAAATTTCCTCTGTCCACTTGTGTGGGGCTTTCTCCTGTGCTGTTAATCGGAGGGTAGTGTTTCTCATAACTCTGTAATGAGGCCAAGCCCATTAGGAAAATTGGGAAAGCATGACAGAGCTGCTCATTGGTGATGCCAGTAGCATACTCTCAAGCACATGCTCTCTGGCTGCAAGTGATCATCTTACCCCCTGCAACGGATCCCCAGCTAGACGGCCAGTCACCTCATTGTTGACACTCTGGAGCATCTTCCTAGCTTCCCTTCTCTTTATTTAGAGTTGGATCAATCTTTTTTTTTAAATTGCACCACGAGTTAGACTGAGGAGGCTAGTAGGCAGTTGACCAGATCCTATTTGGGATTAAGACTTGACTCAAGGTTTCCTCAAGCGCATCAGTTTAAATTGTGACACTATTAAAGTCTTTAAACCTGTTCTGCAATCATAATAAACTGAGTTCTGTTATGAAAGGCAATCATTTGTGTTAATCACAATCAAGATTGTGTTTAAAATAATGAATTTATAGTGGAGTTCTATGTGGAAATATGTTCTGCTATATATTAAATTGATTTAATACTTAAATGTATAAAATTTGAGCTATAAAAGTTTTTAAATTCTTGTGGGATTATATATAAAAATATATAATTTGGACAAGTAGTTGACACCTGAAGCTTTTATTTTACATATAACTTGTTTTAAAGGGTTCACCCAAAAATTTAAATTCTGTTATCATTTACTCACTCTCATGACGTTCCGAACCCGCACGACTTCGTTCATCTTCAAAAGAACAAACCTGAGAGATTTCTGTCACTCAGTTGAAAGGTTATTCGCTCAATACTAAAAAGTTAAAGATGTCATAAACTGGCTTTTTAATTTTTTTATACTGTTGTCTGAGGTCAACTAATGACGTTTGTGTTTACATTAAAAAACATCATAACTAATAAGTTATAGGCTATTTTCTACACTGAAAAGTGTTTTGTGGCGCTCTCCTGAATGCTGGGTTTTGATGGGCGTGCAGAACTCGAGACTTGGAAGTAAACGCCCACGGCTAGGATTGGATAAGATTTGGATAATTAATTGCATATTCAGCTCCTACTATTACCTATAAAAAAGATGTTTTACTCACATAAGTGTGTTGCACCATTCCTGTCGAATCCAATATAGAAGGCACAGCATTGTTTTTAATCTCAATATGTCTGCAAATCCAGCTCGACCTGAGACTTGCTTACAAATGAAGTGAAATGAAGCGAACACAAATACAATGTCTTCCCCACGTGAGCTGGAACTTCATTAAAAATAAATGAAGTATCACACATAATTAAAGGGGGTTTAATTAAAGTAATTCATAATTAAAGTTTCAGTCAATCTCATGTCAATCTTGAGTACCTATAGAGTAGTATTGCATCCTTCATATCTCAGAAAAGTCTTTAGTTTTATTATATTTATAAAAGAAATAGCAGTGACCGTGGAGATCCACTTTTGCGACGCGACTGAAGCGTGATGTTGTGAAGCTTCCCGTCATTTCTGCGTTCAAATCGGTTCAAATGCAGCGCTGCCTTCCCGGAATGCTGTGCTGAAGTGTTGAAGTCGCTTGACATCACCCATAGGAATAAAGTGAAGAGCGGTGCGACAGAAGTGTTGCAAGGACGACTGGATCTGCACCTGAGAGCAGTGTTTATGGGCGTGCATTTGCTCTTTCGCTTTAGTCACGCGCGCGTGCACCCTTCCGGGAGAAGAGCCTGTGCGGCCCATACAATGACCTACCGCTCAATCGACGTCAAGCCGACCCATACTCGAAAAAAACTCTCCGAAACTCCGAAACCGGAAGGAGAATTTTTGACACAGAAATACTCCATCAAACGACCAACTTAGTGTTTGAAACTTTGTCTATGTTTAGGATGGGAATCCAAGTCTTTAACAGTGTAAAAAGAATGCATGAAACAGCATTTCACCCCCCCTTTAAGCACATTTCCTCCCAAAGTTCTTATTACCGTATTGTAAAGAAAAGAGCCTTTAAGTTGTATTACAGTCATGTTTTCAAAATTTATTTTGGCACTTTAAGCATCTGTACCAGTGCATATAATATGTAATGGAGAATTTAGGGGTTGAAATTATGCTTAATTGTCACATAATCGCTTAATTTTCTTTATGCTAATTATATGCAATAATTTCTTATTTTTGGGTTAAAATGTGATTTGGACAGGTTTTCGACAGGTATCATGACATTAAGCATTCCTGTTGTCATCAAGAGGGTATTTGACAGCAGTCAGCCGTCGTGTCTCCACATGATTAATAAAAACATGCAAAAGATGGCAAGCATTTCTTACATTGCCTCGCTATAAACAGACAAACCCCCTAAAGCTGGAGGTTGGAATTTTATTGCGCATAATTACACGTGTCAGTGGTTGCTTGTGAATATTGGTCTGTGTGTGTGTGTGTGTGTGTGTTTTAGAGTGAAGGAGAGTGAGTGCAGGCAGCCACTGACTCCAGTCTGGGCCGCAGAGAGTTCAGTGGGTTCAGTTCTGCTGCTGCCGGAGCCGGCGCCGATCAGGTGGCCGTGCCAGAACACTGCGATATCAATCACCCCTCTGCTGTCTCTGTGTCACCCTCTCCTCTCAGCAGCATCACCTGTCAATACACCTCTTCTTTCTTCTTTTCGCTTTGCATTTCCTTATTTCTGCATTTTCATCGCTACTCTTCCTCATGTATTACTGCTAGCTTGCAATCACATTTATACATGAAGTCTTGCTTGTACATATACTGGGACATGTGAGCCCACCGCACACACACTGCTTGTGCCAAGGCTGCAGACACTGGGGGTTTTGTAGTCAATAGCACACACACATAGCATAGCTATACACACTCACATCCGGAGGAAAGGATTCAGTGCAGTGTTTTACTAACTACAGCTATTGTTGAAAGGGTGACTCATTTTCAACTGTGGAGACAGTCACCACTTCTTCAATACTTTCCTATTCTTTCTTTTGTGAATGATCAGAGGCTGTCCAATGAAAAGCATGCCATTAGAGATGGTCACCTTAACAATTAAAAGACCTTTATTTAACGATTTAGATGCTGTTCTGTGATCAATCATATGTTAACAGGAAGTTAATTGGGTGTGCCTTGCAGATCCAGTGTGTTGTGGAAAAAAATGCAGTTATGTCTATTAATCAATGTAGCTAAGGTAAAACTGCCCGTAAAAGCTCCACTGCCAATTTAGTGTTCCCCACATCATTTTTATTATTACAAAAGAAAAAAGAAAAACTTTTGTATTTGAATATATTTTAAAATGGGATTTATTCTTATGATGACAGCAGAATTTTCAGTATTATTACTACTGTCTTGGGTGTCACGTGATCCTTCAGAAATCATTTTAATATGCTGATTTGCTGCTCAAGAAACATTTCTTGTTATTATCAACATCTGTGCTGCTTAATATTTTTGTAGAAATCGTGATTCTTTGATTTAAAAGAACAGGATTTATTTGAAATATAATGTCATTTTTTGACAATATAAATATTTTAACTATCACTTTTGATCAATATAATGCAGAATTTTTTTTTGATTTTGGATGCTAGTGTATGTGCCGCTTCTCATGCTGATTTTCAGTGCCGCCTTTGCAATGCAAAGTCTGACTCTGGCTTTTAGATAGGCAGTAAAATCTGTTTAGTCTGAACAGAAAAATATATGAAGTCAATTTTTTTACTTACCTGTGAATCCATATGTGACTTAAAATTGTAATTTGTGTTTTAATTGTAGTTCAACGACGTAAGACAAGTTTTTTTCCCTAGTTACATGTGGACTATGGTTTTGGACATAGTGTATGCATAAATGTGTAAACAGTATTGTATCTGACACTTTTAGCATGTTTTCGCATTGAGATGTAGATAAGCCAACCGATCCATTTTCTTGTGCAACTGTCAGTTCTAAAGACAAGATAAAAACAATTGCTGTTAGGTATAGTGTAAAGTATGTCCCCAGCGTGTCCTTGCCGTTGTGTAGCATTTGCTGGGTGCACTGGCCCTTCAGCAGCAGCAGCAGCAGCAGCAGCAACAGCAGCAGCAGCAGGCAAGCCTCTTAGCCTGATCCCTTTGTTTTTTTTTACACACCTCTCTGGGTCAGCCCTCTGCCAAGGGTTCGTGCTCTGCTTGTAGTAATGTCTCTGTCCTGAAAGAGAAGGAATCCCTCATTACCTTGTAAGGACTGCAGAGGTCTCAGAGAGCAAAAGGTTAATGGTGTTAGGAGCTCACGACTAGTAAGCAGATGACAGATTCTCAGAGCTCTTGACCACTGTTTGTCTTACTGAATACTTCAGTCTTCATATGCTCATGACGGTTCACGTGTGCCAAGATGGCTGCCGACTCTCTGTGCTCCAGGCAGCTTTAAGTTTTATTATTAGTCATCCACCACGCATATATGATTGAGTTTGAATTTATGACTGTGCTCTTGAGATAGATGAATGAGATTAATCATGCCACATGTAAAGACTAGGTGCAATGTTGAACTTCCAGTGGTTTTATCTGGCATCTAAATAGAAAGTCTAGCTTTAATCATTTTTTGTCATATCTAGTAGGGGACAGTCTCTGCAGGCTTCATTTTTGGTGAAATGCTCGTCCTACACTCTTTGTACTGCATTTTTTCCCTTTACAATTATAATTTAATTAATTATTACATGCATGTATACATAAATAATATTGATGTATCAATCATAATGGCGTGAAAATAACTATCAGCTATCAATATTGGCCAAAATATCACTACCACAAATTTATGTCATGTTTATAATATCTGGTGCTAGCTAATTTCTTATTTCTGTAGAGTTTATTTCAGTTTAGTTAAAAATGAGTTTTTAATGAATATTCACTGCATTTGTTCAAAATCATGAAGTCTCTATATGGCTTAGCGCTTAACTGTTTTTTGTTTTGAATTGTTAAGTAATATATAAAAACAGCATACATGATTTTTGTTCTTTTGTAGAAGAATCAAATATAAACATCATTAAAGGTTTTTTTTTCTACTGGCAGCAGTTCACCTAAACATTTTAAGGATATAACCAAATTACGTTACCTAACCAAAAAATGATTCACTCACCTTTGTTCCAAACATAAAAGTAGAATTTCTCTGTGTATAAAGGCAGTTCATTGACACGTCACCTACCAAAGTCTGAAGTTTAAAGTGGTTTCACTGACAAATTTTGGTATCCAAACAGTTTTGATAAACATCGACACACATTGTATGGACAATAAAAAACACTGAGGGGCAAGAGGACTTTTAACAGGTGTTAAAAGGACATTAAGAACTTTTTGCTGACATTTACACAACATAAGCATTTTAGGGCCAGAAAAAGTAAAAGTAAACTTAAAAGTTTTTTTTTCTTTTCTAAAGCACGATCAGTGTGGAATTCAACAGCTGGGTCATGTGTCCGAACGGCGGATCTGTGTCATTCTCACGCATGCGTCGTGGTGCTTTTTGAGTTCATGTCCGAGGCATACGCCAAAGCCAATAACTTGGTGGATAAAGTTGTTATTTAGATTTTTTTTGCCGCACAAAAACTATTCTTGTCGCTTACAGTCAAAGTAAAATTACTGTAGAGCCACTGCAGTGAGATGGACTTTGTAACTACGTTTTTAGAGCCTTTTATGGGTCTTGTGAGAATTGTCAGAATTGTCGAATCTTTCTATAGTCGACCGATAGTTGAATCATCTATGTGTGTGTGAATGGGTTGGGAGGGGCACGATACTAGTCTTCTAATAAACTAAACCTTAAAAAAATTACCTACCTAGAGAGGAATAGAGAACTTTGAGTCCGTTTACATGCATGTTCCTAAGCCGATTGTGCCTAAAGGCACACCACACACGAAGATCAGCGCCTTGTCTCATGATCTCACACCAGACGCGCACATTATATAAGTGCAAGCTCAATTATGAATCGACTTCTGACAGAAGAGCTGCACGATCTTGTAGCACAGGGTGAAATCAGTATACATTGACGATTTGAGGTAAATATAAATTTAATATGAAACCTTGAAATGGTGCTCTGTGGCACGGCAGGATTTTAAACAACTTCCTGAGTCGCCTCGGACAGGCACCAAATGCCGCCACCGGTATGTGTGTGTACACTCCTTGAATGTGTTTGAATTTTAAAGGCGCGGCTTGCTTAACACCTGCGAAGATTCAACATTATTTTTTATTTTTGGGTGAACTAACCCTTTAATGGTGATGCAAAGAGTTGTGGGTTATCTGCAGCAGTGAAGGATACACCTCATGCACACTCCGTGTAAAATTCCTGTAAAAGAAGGGCACATTTGAAGGTCGCATTTGGAGTGTCCTACTCAGTTTTTTGAAATGAGACAGCCTTATGACGCATGCAGCCTTCGAATGCGACCTCCGGAGGACGCAGCCTTCCGAAATGAGACACAGCTTACGTGTTCAGTCTGTAGACGCATAGTTTTTCTTTACAAAGTGACATCGCCAACTACTGGCCTGGCATGCATAATACAGCGTTTTTTTAGACGTTTTCGCAGATCTGTGTGAATGGGGGTCGTTTTGACAACGTCGTCATCTGTACGCGAAAACCTCAAAGGAAATAGTTTTCTGTTTTTAGTGCGTAATCATTAGTAGTAATCATTGTCGTGTAAACATACCCTGAGACATTCCTCAAAACATCTTTTGTTTCACTCTTTGGCAGAAGGTAAAGTATCCATGAATAGCAACTTTCATAATGACACGAGGGTGATTTAAATAATTTTCATGGTGAGCTGAACTACCCCTTAAATTTAGTCACAAAGTTTTTACATACAAATCGAAATAATTGGAAAAAATAAATCACAATATCAAATTGTTCAGCCATAGAGTGTGTGTTTTTTCCTCTTGTCCTTATGCTCACTTCTTTGCGCTCACACACTCACCCCACAAAAAAAAAGCACATCATCTCAGCCGCAGCCTTCAGTTGCCTGGGTGGCTGCTGTGACCATCACCATTACCCTCACATTAAATTACCTTCATCTCCTCTCACCCACAGTGCAATTTCTATTCCAATCCTGGCCAGCAAATAGAATTTAGATAGCACAAGAAGAGCTGGAAGCATCTGGTATAAAATTTTCAGGGGAGGAGGATTTGCTCACCATCCCTCCTTACTTTGCTGGCTCTCGCCCTTATAAAAGAATACGCTTTAAATTTCAATCGCTAGAGCACTAAAAGTTTACTGCCCCATTATTGTGGCGGGAAGATTTCCTCTGTTAAGAGCAATGCAGGGACAGGCCGGACCTCATATCAGCATGCAGACGGCATGGGACTCATCGATCGATAGGGCTGCTGCTGCCATCCGGAAGGACGGAATCAGCTGCTGGTGCTGCTGTTGATGTGTGTGTGTGTGTGTGTTTGTGTGTTTCAGCAGGGCATGGGTGTCCAGCACGGCCCACTGGCCATGCCTGTCAACTTGTTTACGCACCAACTAAAGTGATGACTAGAGGTACAAGGACAGGCCCTGCTAGCAGGCTTTAGCCACTGCAGGCAGCTCGACTCAAAACAAGAGCTCAGGCCGCACACACATCCATCACGGCGTTGGCCTGGTGGCTGCTGTTCGGGAGCACTCATACAGGGTCATTAGAGATTGAGGGACCTGTCAAATTTACGACACTTGCTATTCTGCAGATACATGTTACAAGTTGATATCCTTAGCACTGATCTAGAGGGACATGTTTGGCCAGGTGGCCAGGTTTCTCTCTGTCTCTAGAAGGCTGTTGCACATAGCAATTGGGTTGATTGGTCCTTGTTAAGATGCAGGAAGAAGAAAATATCAAATTTTTCATTTTTATTTCTGGCCTTTTTTGGCATTTTATTGACAAACAGAGCAAGGAGGAGGAAGTGGTATCATTAGAAATGAGTGCAAATTGTGGCAGCACACACTCGTCTGGCTGACAACATTTTGGTTTTTAAATTTAAAAATGTTAAATAATTTTTTTTGAGTAAATGTTGTGTTATTATTATTATTGTTAGTAGTAATAGTATTTTGTAAATTATTGAATTATCTATTTGCAGATTTTTTATGAATTTTAGTCAATTGCATCTAAATCGAAACCCTTGGTTTGAGGTTTTAATCTTCAGTGTGTAACTCGTCCTATACTGTTTTTTTTTTTTACTGTCCTGTTCTGGGGTACATTTCTTGTTCAACAGTGTAATTCACTGCTTAACTACAGTAGTATGATGCATCATTGGAGGAGTTAATTAGCTACTCATGAAACCGTAGTGTCTTTGTTGCACATGTAAATAATGAACATGGCATCAGAGGACTACCGTGCCATTTTTGTTCTTTGTTGTTTTGCTTTAATTCCAGATGTTTGATTCAATTACAGGTTCTATCTTGCATCATACTCCAGGGATCCCCTGGATTCTAGAGCACATTCGTCTAATGCATTCTTTAAAAAAAAGACACTTTCATAATTTTGAACATGCATGTATGAAGAATGAAATGTGTATAAACAGTATATGAAATTGAAGATATAGATTGTGCTGCATGTTAGTTTGCTTATTTTTCCACGTCATGCTAAATAGAAACTATACTTCAATCCAAAGGTTGAGAACAATAGTTCCAACCACACGACTTGTAATGTTGTTTGCAAACTATAGTTTGAAAAAACACTGAATCGTTGAATGTTGTTAACAACGGAGCTTGCTATAGAGCAGTGGAGACGTGTTCTCTGGTGTGACTTGGAGTGACACTTCTCTATCTGGCAATCAGATAGACTGGCCTTACTGCATTGTGCCAAGTGTAAAGTTTGGTGGAGGGGGATTATTGTGTGGGGTTGTTTTTCAGGGGTTGGGTTTGGCCCCTTAGTTCCAGTGAAAGAAACTCTTAATTCTTCAGCATACCAAGACATTTTGGACAATTTCATGCTCCCAACAATGTGGGAACAGTTTGGGGATGGTCCCTTCCTGCGCAAGACATGGATGAACGAGTTTGGTGTGGAGGAACTTGACTGGCCTGCATCTCAACCCGATAGAACAACTTTGGGATGATTTCGAGCGGGAACTGGAGCCAGGCCTTCTCATCCAACAACTGTGCCTGACCTCACAAATGCGCTTTTCCCATAAACGCTCTCCTAAACCTTGTGGAAAGCCTTCCCAGAAGGGTTGAAGCTATATCTCGCATTCCCACCGCAAATATACAATTTTTAATAAGCCTGTAGGTCAATGAATAACCGGAGTGTGCCATATTATTCAGCGTCGCATTAAGTCGGGGGAGCTCCAGCTGTGATGTCTCAGGTTAATGAGCAGTGTGCTTCTGTAGTGTCTGGTCTTACACAAACACTCAACTACATGCTATTGTCTTCACGCTGCAGTCACTGAAAGGCCTTCTCTAGGTACTGTAGACTCAGGCTAATGCTGAAATCCCTGTGCCCCTTCATTTACGTCAGTAGCTGTCCTGCTCTGATTTAGAGGGCAGCGAATGTTCAGCCTGTTCCTTATTGACCCCTGGCAACCGTGGCACCACACGCTCAATATAGAGCACCGGGACTCTGAATGGCTCCTCTTACTAAGCTAACACTTCAACAGAAAGGACAAAAAAACATGTTCTCACTCTAATATTTTACTACAAGACAGCATACATATTAGTGGCCGAATGTAATGTGCTGTGGTCTGTACACTACCGTTCAAAAGTATGTCAATAAGAGTTTTAAATGTTTTTGACAGAAGTTCCCCTAGTTTTATGAAATATAATTACAATTTAAAATAACTATTTTCTATCTTAATGTAATTTATTACTGTGATGGCAAAGCTGAATGGCAGATTGGACGGGCTTGGCATAGTTAAAGTTGGCGTATTTGAGAGTGGTTGAAGGCAGTGCTTTACTTAAACAAACTCATGTGAGTGCGAGGCATGTGATGGAGAAGTGTTGACCCGGGCCAACCTGCTGCCCAGGATCTGCTTACCTGCACTGCTCACCTTACCCGCTTGCTCTTGAGTGTTTCCCAACCTGAACTCTCAACTATCATCTGCCAGCTTAATTTGTGCATCTCCAAGCCTTCAGTAACATGATGGTCTATCAAGACATACACTTTATTTAGTGTTTGGCTAAAGTCCTGAAAAGTCTTGAGGATTCCCTTTGATAAAACTTTGGTAGTCAAAGTTTGTTCAGAAATGGGTATAATTGAATTAATATGAGGACTGCTTTTGCTGGGATTTTTGCTCACGTACAAGGCCACATTAATATCTTTTATAACTGTGACAATCATATTCTGCTGTTTATGCTTTGAACATCTGAAATAATGGGCCACCTTTTTTGCAAGCAAGGTTCCTCAATGTTGATTTAAACTCTTGGCACATTGAGATTTTTAAGTTATGAACATCCCACTATCTTGTTGACACAGTTCATTTTAGGGAGATTAAAACTTGTGACAAGTGCAAGACATGTCCTTTCGTCCTGCCTTCACCTTCTCACTGATCCAACCGACGTATTGTCTCTTGGAAAGCTTTCTTGGGAAATCCCTCTTTCCAGAAATGTGCAGTCATTTGAGGTTAGGCTGAAGGAAGAGAGTCCATTAAGCTGTGAAACCTCAGAATCCCATGGGGCAATGCCTGAGGGAGCCACGCCTTCTTCAAAACTGATCTAATTTGCTTGGCAGGAAGGAAAGAACGCAGGAGAGAGTGAGATGATGAAGAGAGAGGGCAGAGGAAATGCACTCATTGTGAAAGCCATCAGGAAGCTGTTTTCCTCTTGTGCTGGAGATGAAACAAATACTTTCAAGCTGAATTTTTACTATTTTACATTCCACTTTTTTCTTGTAATATAGTGAGTGGTGCTGGTTAATGTTAAAATCACACCAATTATATTAGTCTGTGATACAGAGTACCCTACTCTTTTAGGGTTACTAGGGTTTCGGCACCATTGTAACAATGTTCTTTGTTCAGAGAAGAAGGAGGCGGGAATCGGCAATCGTTAACAAAGACTTGAAAATAATAAATCAAACAAACTGAAAGTTTAAAAAAAGGAAGCCCCTCAAGGACGGCTGCAGCACACATGCATATGAAAATGTCAACAAAACATAACATAAAGTCCAGGCCTGGTCCTCTCTCATCCTTCACTGGTGTCGCTCATCCTCCGAGCTCCCTCATGAGAGGACTCAAGACCGGTGTGCCTCGCAGGTGACGCTCATTCTCAATCACGTCTCATTCGCTTTGTTTATTACACATTAAATTATATAACACAGTAAAAATGTATTGTATTGAACTTTTATGATTTATCTTTTTAATGCACTGATCCTCTAAAAGCCCTCAACATTTTCTATGTAAGACTTTTTAAAGTAATAGTTTTTTTTTGTTGTATTTCTCAGGGCAATTTTTTATGGTATGTGATAAATGATGTGTATAATGTGCTTTATATTACTGCTGAATGAATTTATTAACTCAAAATTAGCATTTATCTCATAACATTTAAGATTCCATTTTAATTTATGGGCTGATTGTAACAGTAAAATTATACTTCCCTGATTTGCTGATTAGAAAAACTGTGTATCGCAGTATCTTCCCGTGGGGGTTGCTACTAATGTTGGAAGTATTAGCTACAGGGACTTTCAGGTCACTTGACCCTACAACATGTGTCCATCCCAGCAGGCTGCAGGGGCCGTGCGCCGTGATGTGTCACTCCTCTCACAGTCACAGCGTGGTATGATCCACTGTCACTTTCTATCATGCGTCTTGTGCTGCTGAAGGTTATTCACCAGATGTGCCTTTATTCTGACTTTCTGTTTCAGCCATGTTCATTACTCTCCTGCTAGCATCACACTGCCATCAAGGTTATTGTTATTTAAACCAAGCATTTAAAAATAAATAAAAAATTCACACAGCAACAGAATACAGTTGTCAGCCTTGTGTTAGAGTCTTTAATGCGGTTACGTTCACGTACAGTTCAGTTATTTACGGGAGTGACAACCTCATTCTATAACCCAACACACATGTACATTTTTAAGACAACCACAGTCTGAACTGGACAACTAGTTTTCTGTCATGCCATGCAGTGTGAGAGAGCTGTTCTGTGGTGCACAAACGCGTGTTGTGGGTTTTCATGTGTGGTTTTCTCTGATGGTTTTAGATCCAGTCACTGTTCTCCACTGGAGCTTCTCCCGTCAGTTTTGTGTTCTTTGCACAACACAAATGCACTGCTCTCCACCCAGATATAAAAGCTGCTGTCAGTTAAAGGGATGGTTCACCTCAAAATGAAAATTTGCTGTTAATTTAGTTCCCCATAGGCCCCATAGGTGTCTTTTTTCTGCAGTAGAACAGTAAAGAAGATTTTTAGCTAAAAAAGATCCTGGGCACTGGAGCGTTAGCTTCCTGTCACAGCATGGTGTATAAATATGAATATGATATACAGACTGGATTTGGAAACATTGCACAACTGGTGATATTTTATTGTTGTTTTATTGGAAATGCATCCATCACACTATGATTGGATATGTTCGGTTATGATTGGATATGATTGGTTCTTGCGATAAATGATCTGAAAACATTAGGACTGTGGGGATTTTTAGTGAACAATCAGCTTGCAAAAATTAAAGATACATCTCTGTGTCTGTGACCAGTGTGAACAAGCTTGATGACAGCTGAAAATAAGTTGAACAATATTACAATACTGCCTTTAGTTATTATTTTGGAATAAATGTAAAAATTTGTGATAATTTGCAGAAGCAAACTTACACTCAAATGTGTGTTCTATTTAGGAATGTTAAACGATTAATTGCATCCAAAATAATAGTTTATGTTTACATAATACAGGTCCTTCTCAAAAAATTAGCATATTGTGATAAAGTTCATTATTTTCCATAATGTAATGATTAAAATTAAACCTTTATATATTTTAGATTCATTGCACACCAACTGAAATATATTTTAGATTCAAAAATCTATTAGCATAAAAATAATCTATTAGCATAAAAATAATTAGCATATTTCATCCAAGTGTTTTTAATACAAAAAAAGTCAACCTTCAAATAATTATGTTCAGTTATGCACTCAATACTTCGTCGGGAATCCTTTTGCAGAAATGACTGCTTTAATGTGGCGTGGCATGGAGGCAATCAGCCTGTGGCACTGCTGAGGTGTTCTGGAGGCCCAGGATGCTTCGATAGCGGCCTTAAGCTCATCCAGAGTGTTGGGTCTTGCGTCTCTCAACTTTCTCTTCACAATATCCCACAGATTCTCTATGGGGTTCAGGTCAGGAGAGTTGGCAGGCCAATTGAGCACAGTAATACCATGGTCAGTAAACCATTTACCAGTGGTTTTGGCACTGTGAGCAGGTGCCAGGTCATGCTGAAAAACGAAATCTTCATCTCCATAAAGCTTTTCAGCAGATGGAAGCATGAAGTGCTCCAAAATCTCCTGATAGCTAGCTGCATTGACCCTGCCCTTGATAAAACACAGTGGACCAACACCAGCAGCTGACATGGCACCCCAGACCATCACTGACTGTGGGTACTTGACACTGGACTTCAGGAATTTTGGCATTTCCTTCTCCCCAGTCTTCCTCCAGACTCTGACACCTTGATTTCCGAATGACATGCAAAATTTGCTTTCATCTGAAAAAAGTACTTTGGACCACTGAGCAACAGTCCAGTGCTGCTTCCCTGTAGCCTAAAGTGGCTTGACCTGGCGAATGCGGCACCTGTAGCCCATTTCCTGCACACGCCTGCACATGGTGGCTCTGGATGTTTCTACTCCAGACTCAGTAGAAACGTCCAGAGTTTCAACATCCAAACATCCTCCACTGAAACATCCAAACATCCTCCACTGCTTCCGCAGGTCCCCCAAGGTCTGGATTCGGTCCTTCTCCACAATCTTCCTCAGGGTCCGGTCACCTCTTCTCGTTGTGCAGCGTTTTTTACCACACTTTTTCCTTCCCACAGACTTCCCACTGAGGTGCCTTGATACAGCACTCTGTGAACAGCCTATTCGTTCAGAAATTTCTTTCTGTGTCTTACGCTCTCGCTTGAGGGTGTCAATCTTGGCCTTCTGGACAGCAGTCAGATCGGTAGTCTTACCCATGATTGCGGTTTTGAGTAATAAACCAGGCTGGGAGTTTTTAAAAGCCTCAGGAATCTTTTGCAGGTGTTTAGAGTTAATTAGTTGATTCAGATGATTAGGTTAATAGCTCGTTTAGAGAACCTTTTCATGAGATGCAAATTTTTTGAGACAGGAATTTTGGGTTTTCATGAGCTGGATGCCAAAATCATCAGTATTAAAACAATTAAAGACCTGAAACAGTTGGTGTGCAATGAATCTAAAATATATGAAAGTTAATTTTTTATCACTACATTATGGAAAATAATGAACTTTTATCACAATATGCTATTTTTTTGAGAAGGACCTGTATGTGTCTGTGTTGTATATAATTAATATGTAAAAATACACACATGTGCATGCGTGTATTTAAGAAAAAGATTTTTTTTAATATATATATAATATAAATATATACAGTATTTACATATAACTATTTCCTAAATATATACATGTATGCGTGTGTATTCAAATATATATAATAATTATTAGACACAGCACACACATATACTATGTAAACAAACATATTTTTGTTATTTTGTACACGATTAATTGCGATTAATTGTTTAACAGCCCTAGTTCTATTGTTCATTAAAATGGTACTCAGTTGTGCTTTTCCTGGATGCCGAAACATATTAAAAAATGAAGATTATGTTCGCTGGCGCGATCTCAATCAGAAAGATTGACTTTTTACAGATTTCTAACAATTGAGCTCTTATACTTCATAATGTGACAGGAAGCTTGCGTTCCAGACTGCCGTGAACACACGTGGACCATATCCAGAGGCTGTTGATTAAAAGTGATAATGTTTTAAATTAGGCTCAGTTTCTTGCCCAGACCAATCGTTTCTCTTCATAAGTCCTCAATGTATTGCCAGGAGCCATGGGTATTCATTTAGTTTTGCCTGTATATGTTTTTTTTTGATTCTCAAAGTGACAGTAGCCATTAAAGCAGCACTTGGCAACTTTTGCTCTCGGGGTCCCCCTACAGTTTGGAAAAAATAATGTCTTCAACTACTGTCGTAAGCTCTGTCATCTTACAACAGGGGATGCCATCGCGCATGCATTTGTTGACATGACAACCCTGATAGCCCTGAGCTAGTAATGCGCGGGTCGTCTCATAACCCGCGGACCCCGTATGTCTATTTAATGGTCGCGGATGCGGGGCGGGTTATAAAAATATATACAGTATTGTGGGGCGGGCCAAATAACTTCATAAAAGCGGCCCGCGGGTTGATGCAACACTAACAGTTACCCTGAACACTGCAGGAGGAGTTCACATGCAGGTGTTCTTCTGTTGTCGCGTGTAAAATGTCTTCATTCCAGGTACAGTCAGTGGCATATGCTTCAGCATGTCATATGAATATAATTTTATGGGTTTTATTTTTTTCAAACGCCAAATAATCACAATGCTCACGTTTACAAGCCAGCGTCATTATAGTAGTCTATTGGTTACCGTTTTACAGAATCTATGATACTTCAGTTCAATGTTTGAGTGGTAGGTAATCACCATAACAAGCATGACAGCCGAGTCAGCATCGGTCGGGCACGTCTCCTTCAGCTCACGCCGACGAGCAAACGCTGGTCCAATGTTGATCCTCGTCCTGCCTTTAATCCGATCACTTTTTCGTTTCCTCTTATTGCTTTCCTCCAACAAAACCTTTTCTTTCTTATTTGTCTGTGCTGCTTCGGACATGGCTATATTATCCGACGAACAAAGTTGGGCTCGCACGTCCGAATTTAAGGAAGTGTGGGTGTTGATGGAAGTGACGTATATGCTGTAAAGCAGTCGAATTTTGTAGTTCTTTTTGTTCTCGGGTTACTACCCGAAACCCAAAGTTTAAAAGTATGATTAAAAACGATACAGACACCATCAAGCTTTGGCAGACGTGTCATTCAACCTATTGTAAGTCGATGTATCATCACAAGAGTCTTGAAAATATATTATGATAGTTGAAAAGTTACCTAGTGCTGCTTTAACTTGAATTACATGAATCACCAAGGTCCTTTTTTTCTTTACTTTTCTTCTGAAGAAAAATAGTGAAAAAACTACATCGTGGATGGCCTGAGGGTGAGTAAATTAACAGCAAGTTTTCATAATTGTGTGAACTGTCCCTTTAATGAAGATTTGACAGAACTCGCAGCTCGATTGGACTCGTCATATCAAAAGTTATAAGAAATTTGCGAATACGGGCTTGACTCCCGTTACATGGTCATACAGACAGTTTGAGATGTTAATGTACATTGCTGTTTGAACGGGACATTAAGAGACTCAAAAAAAGTACATAAAAAAATCTCCCCCAAAAAACTTTTGTGAATGTAGCTTGTATAGTTCTATTAAAGAGGTCATGTCACACAGTTATTGTCTGTTATGTTGTTTGACTGTTTTTCTTTCACAAACAGATGTCATCATCTGCATTATTTTATTGTCCTTGCGTTGTCAGGCTGATCTCTGATCCCTTTCGAATGATTCCATTCGCTGGGAGGCATTCTGAATTCTTAAGGCTCTGCTGTAGACTTAAAAGTCTAGAGTGCTCCGAGAGAGCCTGCAAGGTCCCTTAAGGGTGTGTGTATATTTGAGACGCATCACAGTACATCGGAACATCGAGCTCAGCGTTCTTAGACATCAGGTAGTATTTTGAGGAGCACTCATGAAATATTAACCAATATAGGCCATTGCTGTTCTCCTAGAAGGGCTTGAATGGCAAAATAGTTACAGCGTGCCTCATTGGAAAAAGTGCTTTTTTTGTCATTGTTTCCAAGTACTGAATAGACAGCTTACCATTCTGAATCATCCAGCAAAAGTCTTTCCTGAGCAGGTTGTAATCGATCCTCTTCGATATTCTCCGGGTCTGATTCCGGCTCAAATTGACTAGGCAATATAGACATTTGCAATAACATTGAGCGTATCTACCCATGGTAAGAGGCGGGACCTTTCCGGGCAAAGTGCGCTAAGCTGCTGTCCTATCACAGCGCGGGAAGCGCTGGCCTAATCAGAACTCGTCACGTGTTTCTGAAGGAGGGACTTCATAGAACAAGGAAATCATCAGGCCGTTTTTAGGACAGAGGAAACAGAGGTATACACACTCAAAAAAATGACTCTTTGAATGAACATAAAAAAATCATGGAAAGTATTTCCACATAATTAACTTGCTTTATTTCAGCATTATGCAATTCTGTTATTCCAATTTAATGTACTTACGTTGGGTCAACTTAATTTATTAAGGTTGATTCAACTTATTTACTATGGTTGGGCACAGCTTAATTTAATAGTGTCAGCTCAACTACACAAATTTGTTGTAATCTTGTTGTATTAACTTAATTTTTTTTAGTAGTTTTGACTAAATTATTTTATGTCAACCCATTTAGATAAAGTAGGATAGAGAGGGATAGAACTGATGCCCATATGTATTCTATGGGAGCTGCGTCACATGAATTAGTTTTCTTTATTTCTATAAAAACTATTAGTCAACAACACTTGATCAATTACTAATTGTAACATGCAATCAAGTAAAGCATCTCTCATCACTGGCATTAGCACAGTTTCAGAACAGCATAGCTTAACCACAAGATCTACACTTCACGATAATGGTAACCTCAAAAAAATGAACACAACATAACAACTTTTAAATGTCAAATATAACTGTCAAATATAACATAAAACATTAACAGGTCTTTCCCTTCACTAAAAAACACATTAAACAGCACTTAATTTCAACATTTACTCTCCTGAGGCATCCCTATGCAAAGCATGCTGGGGAAATAGAAATACACTGCCCAGTTCAGTCAGCGCAACATAAATGATGCATGTAGTCTCAACACAAATGGTTTAGGTTAACTTAACATTTAACAAATTTTATTTCATTTAACCTAATAAAATCAAGTAAAATGACACTTAAGAAAAAAACTAAAGATTTGTGTTATTTCAGCTTATTTTATTTAAATAAACTCAGCAAACAGCTAGAATCATTTTTTTGAGTGCAGATAAGTAAATTGTGTGAAAAATACTGTTTTTTTACACGCGAAACATGAACTCATGTTATATTGCACACTGTAAACATAATCAAAGCTTCGAAAACACGCGAAGAATGGGACCTTTAAGAATAAACTTATTTTCAGCTGTCATCAAGCTTGTACACAATGGTCACAGACACAAAAATGTGTCTTTAATTTCCGCAAGCTGATTGTTCACTAAAAATCCCTACAGTCCTAATGTTTTCAGATCATTTATCGCATGAACCAATCATATCCAATCATAACCATACCAAAAATTCATTTTACATTTGCTGCCATGGAACTCTCTTAAAGTTCATCTTTAAAAACACAATTAATAAAATAACACTGTTAAATATTTATCAAATTTTAAAACAAGTAACATTTTGTTCACTTGATTTTAGTTCACTAAATTCACTAGATTTTAGTTCACTAAATTCACTTGATTTTAAATGTTTTATTTAGACAAAATAATATAGAATACAGGCTAGTTATTTGGTTATTAATCTGAATTGTAATAATTTTCTATAATATCCAAAGCGACTTTACATTCAGTGCATTCAAGGTATGCATTTATCGGTGTCCCTCGGAGTCAAACCAGCAACTTTGCACACTGTTGTACCAGTTGAGATAAAGGAACTCACTTTAAGAGTGGAGGAAAACTTGTTAGCATGTACTGTATGTGTGTGGTTTTTCCACATTGTAGTACACCGGTGCTCAGTTTGCGCCAGGTCGTCATTCCAACTTGATGATGCTTCTGAAGAAACCAGATTACGCCCAGTGTGAAATCAGTCTGTAGTCGTTGAGTCACTCTCATTTTTTAAATGTTTTGACCCTTGCAGCCTGAAACAACAGAATTAAACTACAGAGCACTAGAGAGAATAGAACATTATAGAGTAGAGAAGGATTTTACCGTGGTGTTTTCATCAAGCGCACTAAGCTAGCTCTTTTGATATGAGCCTCTGTCTGTGGGGGGCTATTTTTAGCCGGGATTATTATTGCTGTATACTCTGCTGCAGCGCTCACTTCGCACTTGAAGATTGAAGTCTTCACATACGGCTCGCCCCAAAAGTCTGGAGTCCTGAATCAAGAAAGCGTGACTAGAATATGCGAACTTCCACTCCTTTTTATATTCTTCCTGGGTCACTCTGCTACAATACCATATTCATTTTTTGCAATGCAAATCAGACTTGGGCTGCTCCCTGGGGATAAGGAATCAGCATTAACTGCACAGGATGTTCAGTTTAACCCTGCTGTTCTATTGACTAGGGCGACTTCATTTACACAGTTGTTTATTCAAATGCTCCATCACAAATCCTATCGCGTGGATAAACAGGCACAGGCTCTAACATCCACTACCCCATGAAGAGCACCCTGCCTCTAATGGCTGACCCAGCTGCATCATTTAGGCAGGTTGGGCCCCTCCTGTCCCTTCACCTTGTCCTGGGCCTGGCTTTGGCGCAGTGTGGCAGCTGCTGGGCTGTTGTGGCCTCGTGACGAGGTCTAGAGAGGGTGGGTAGGCCCCCAGAGAGACGAGATGGGACAGCTCCCCTTAGCGCCGAAGGGGCCGACCTGCTTCTTGCACACGGACCCCTTTTGAATAACAGCTCCTCCAGGAACAAAGCGGGCAGCCGGATGTATAAAGCCCACAGATGGCACTAAGCGAAGGGGCCATATCAATAATAATGGACAGCAGACAAAAAGCTGGGCCTCTGTAAGGATTAAGCCCACTTGGGCCTCCTTCACTCCTGTACAGTGTGTCTGGGATGGGGTTAACCCCTTTCCAAGGGCGCTGCCGCGCATCTGCTCTCAGCCAACTCATGTGCCAAAAGTGTGCATTAAGTGCCCGGAATTCTGCTGCATTATGCGCCACATGACGTTGCCAAGGAGATGCTTAGTCTTCCAGAGTTTGACTTCATTGTTCCCTTCAAGTGTCTGAATTCACAACACAAACAGTTTCACTTGTACATTGTTTGCTGTTGCTTGACGTAACACCTTTCTCTCAAGAACCCAGGAGTCTTGCGGCGTTTGGCGTTGATGTCTAAATATTCCATCATTATTGTAAATACAAATTCTTCGGGCTCACTTTTATGGACTTTTGTTGCTGTAGACTTGATCAAGTCCTCTAAAGGTCCTGTGGGCTTTAAATCACCGGAGCTATTAGCTAAAGCGAGTGTTGCCGCTGAAATAACAGATGCATTGAAATGAGCAGTCTTTGTCGTTTCCTAGTGTCCCTTGTAGGGGTGCCAGACGTCTCTTTCGCCAGCACACAACAGAGGAAAGCACAAAAGCAGTTTTGAGGGAGGAATGCTGGCCAGGTGACAGCTGGGGATCTCTGGAGAAATAAGTTTGGTGTAGTGATCTGTAGTAGATTGTGGTTTTTACCCATAATCCTTTTACTGTGGTCTTTAAAGGTTTCATGTTTATAACACAGAGTGAGCGTGTTTACGGTATTGTTTGTTTTTTCAACTGCTAATAACCCTTAGAATAGTATGTTTTCTGGAAGGCACAATTCCCACTTCAGCAGGTGCTTGAAGATTAGCACCTACAACGCCCATGCAATGCACATCCTCACCTATTGTTTTCATGCAGCACCAAGGAAACGTAATGTGTTTGAGATACACTCGCTTCCACTGATTAATCTGAGAGTCACAAGGGTCCTATTGTCACGAGAATTGCTTCAATAGAATGATGTTTGTACAACAAGGTTGTCTAGGTTCTTGAAAACCTCAGATTGGTCAACAAACTACAGTAGCATGTTTAAATCCATTGTATCAATTTTGCATCACCACTTTGTTTTGCACTTCCTTTTAGTCGGGCTGCTCTGTTTTGGGCTAGCTGTTGTCCTGCTCTTAGAAACCACAATACCTTACTCTCTCAATGTCAGGAAGTGTAATGCATGTCAGACAGCTTTTAGGGTTTCAATGAAGGAAGTCTGCCCTAAGTAACAACAATAAAAACACCAATAATCTCTCTTCAGAATGACGTACCACAAACATGTTTTTACAAAAAAAGTTGACTAAAATACTTACAAATAAATATAATAGCAATTTGTTGGTTAATTTAGCAGAAAAGTCTAAATACCAAATAAGGTGCAATCAAATGAATGGTCTGTTCTGACACTATATCATTGGCTCAACCAATGGCATGAGTTTAGGGGGGTCTATCTGTTTTTTTGGCCAATGGCAGACTAGAGGTGTGTTCTTGAATCTGTTAAAAAGTATATATTTTTGATTATTTTGTTAATGTGATTGCATCAGAAATTGTACACTTTTCAATGTACACTGTTTTAAGTAGCCTACATGGAAATCTGCCATTCCGCTTGATAGTTTTATTAACTACACTATCATTCAAAGGCTTGGGGTTAAGGCTTTTTAATGTTTTTAAAAATAAGTTATGCTCACCAAGGCTGCATTTATGTAAACAAAAAATACAGTAAAAATATTGTCATGTGAAATATTATTATAGTTTAAATAGATCACTTTTATTTTTTAAATAATTAAAAATGTAATTTATTCCTTTTTCAGCATCATTACTCCAGCCTTTAGTCTTCATGATCCTTCAGAAATGATTTTAATGTTTTAATTTTTGTTAATCTTGAAAACAGTGCTACATAATATTTTTGTGGAAACCGTGAGGCATTTTCTTCTCATAACTCTTTAATGAATGTACATTTCAAAATAAAATGTATTGGAAAATAGAAATGCAATTATTATGTTAAGCCTCCACTGTCTCCTTGATAAATTTAATGCTTCCTTGCTGAATAAAATAATACATTTCTTATATATATATATATATATATATATATATATATATATATATATATATATATTACTCAAACATGTACAGATTGGTGCATTTATATACAGATATAATGCTTTCGAAAACTCACACAATACAATTTGTTTTTCGTGTAGTTTTATCTCAGGTAAAGAAATCTCTTTTCAAAAATATGATAATGCCATCTAAATATAGATCGCACCTGCACTGACAAGATTCTCCAAAGACTCTACCTATACTAAACTGTCCTATATGGAAAGTTGCATAAGCTATGTCAGGAAGTGTAATGATATAACAACAAAAAAACAATAAAAAAACAACAACAACAAAACACCTGCCTCAGCTTGCATTAGTATATGTTTTGTTGATTTCTGTAGGCAGAACCAGTTTTATGATTTGTGTGCATAACTGAGTGAATCTTTGTGGCTATACTGATTATTCTGAATGGCATGCAGTGAGTGCCAAAATTATTTTGGTCCTTGCTCAGTTGAAAGTTTCAGTTTGAAAAAATGGGTGTATTAGTAATTTCAAACCATGTTTGGGCTCGACTCAGTTGTTCCCTGCTACCTTGAAATGATCGATACGGATGAGGCAGAGTAGACAAAGAGTTAGTTTGTTAGTTCAAAAGTAGCGGTGTTACTTGCATGAAGCCCCCACTTCCTCCTATTTCCATTATACCATTAAACCCCACCCCCATTAAAAAATACAACTGTCTTTGTGTTCACAAGGTTTTTTCATTCCGATGCAAATGAGGAAGTCCGTGGTGCCAGTCTAACTTAACAAAACAAACGTTTCTTTTATAGACCTCTATCACGATTTCCTGTTTTCAATGGGACTCCACTATTATACGACTTACTATAATGAAGGGGACAACAGAAAAAAAATCAAGAACAATAAACCAGTGTTTCATTGTTGCGGTCAGGGTACTCCACACTTTTTACGTCTCAGTTCAATATGTCCCCTAAAAGCAGGCTGAACAGGCTCCTTGGCGAGTGAAGAGATCCTTCTTATCAGCATCTCATGTTACAAGAGTGAAGCTTGACGTGTGTAAGTTGCTCCAAACAGAAGGTTCTTGTTTGCTTGTGACCTTGAGTGAGAACCAACTTCAAACCTCAGTCTCAAACTCAAAGCATATGAGGACACTATAATTTGCTTCTATGGACAATTCTGAAATCAGGAGCTGCAAATGTCAAAGAAAAACAAATTGTAATCATTTACTCATTACGTGTGTGTGTTTACTCATTTACACATAATACTCAAAGTAAATTATAGGTCAAAGTAAACCTTAATTATTCAGTTTTTTGTTGGCAAAACAGTCCGGTATATAAAATCCATAAAAAGAGGTTGACCACTGCATGACCTTACATCCACAAGTAAAAGGAGGTCGAGATGATGATAGTCAACACAGTAAGAGTAATGCACGGCGCCACCGTCAGTACAGGAAGGGAAACATATGCCCACTTTGAGTGTGCAAGAATAACTTCAGCAATGTGGGTCTTCAAATAAGTGGTCTTTAATAAGGATCACATCAAATGTGTAATCCCTGTAGCCAGAGTTCACATCAAATGTGTAATTTGTCCCACACGTTTTTGCTCCAAGAAACAAAGGTTTGCTCAAATTGATTGGATTTGCAATGTCATCTGTGATCTGTGTTTTACTCACCATCATGTCATTACAAAACTGTAGGACTTTATGGAAATCAAAAAGAGACAAGTTAATGAAAATTTGGTTCCAGTGAATCAATTACTCATTGAGTGCGTTTACATGCACACCAGTAAGCTGATAACTCAATAATATCAGCTTATTGAAATAATCATATTTCCCCGTTTACAAGCAAACCAGTAAACTGACAACGCAAGCAAACCGCGTTTACATGACTTTATTAATAAACCGGGTTATTTCCTTGTGGTGATGTCAAAAATAATAATGTCCGAATCTGACTCTGAGTTTTCCAAATGTTACGTCAGTTGTGATGTTAAATAAAGCTTGTCAGCGGGAGATTTACAGCACATATTATCTCTTATGCAGTTATGCAGCGTTTTGACTGAACCTCTTCTGCTGCATAAGATGAGAACACATCTTTACAATTTTCTGGGTCTTAAACGAGTCTGCGTTTGTGATATATGTCCTTAATTCATGCAAAACGCTAGCTCGCTCTGTCTGGATGTGTTTAAATCTGCTCTAAGGTTGCGTTTTTGTCACCTGTCACACATGCACACTTCAATAAGTCGACAGAAAGCAGGTTAATGCGTTTACATGCTGCGCAAAATCAGGGTAAAAAGCCAAAACTACCTGTGTCGACCGATTTATGCTTACGCCATTTATGACCTTACTCTGATAAAAGAAAACGGGTTACCGCGTTTATATGACCATATTCATTGTCGGCTTATTAGGCATAATCGGCTTAAGAACGTGCATGTAAACGCACACATTGTTTTTTTACCAAAACCAAATGAATCACTTGGACCATTTTTGCTGGATGTTCATTAAATTATCTTCTTTTGTTCCGCTGAATAATGAAAGTCATGCTGGTTTGGAATCACTTGAGGGTAATGAGGGTAACTAATTGATTAAATGAATTAAAAAAATGCCATAAATATAAATTGAAGGGGGTACTAAAGACCATATACTTGTTAGTGACCTTTATTTGACTTGGGCCAGTTTGCGGTCACCTAGCAACACAGTAAAAAATATTCAGTTTTTTAGTAACCTTATATAGCAACACATTGGCAACCACTCACAACTTTTGTGACTTTTCAGTAGATACGACAGGATTGTTAGAATCTTTTGAAGTTTTATTATTCATTCCAGTGAGCAGACATCAAGAGAAAGAATGGGTACAACACTGAAAAACGTAATTTCGCTACAAATACTAGTGATGAGCATATAAAATATTGGTAGAACTTGTTTGTATTATTCAGGACTAATACAAGAAGAATGTTTTCAGCTTGATTTACAACATCATTCAAGGTTTGTTTGACAGTGTGTGGAGGAATGCGAGGTCTTTTTTTCATTGAGTGTGTGTGAGCGGTAGTGGTGGTGTGGGTAAACACCCTTCCTGGCTTCAGCCCTGGCCCACGCCTGCTTGGGCAGCCATTGATGTTGCACGCGTGCCTCCGTCCACACACAGGGGTCAATGTGATTTTAATGGCGGTTAAGTGTGCGCAGACAAACAGGCTTTTGTAGAGGGGGGTGAAACAACAGACTTCTTTTATCACCCTTGCTTTGTCCAAGCTGTTGAAAGGACACACCATGTTTCGCTTTACTACCGAGAGTCAAGTGTGCAAGCTTGTCGGATGCTTGGAGAAATTATTTTTTGTTGTTGTTTATACAGTCCAAATATCATGGTTAGTACCTTCTTACAATCTATACACTTTGAATAATGCAAGATGTTCTCGTTCTAGTCTCATATGTCCTCATATGTGGGTTCAAAATGCTTGCCAATTGTCAAATGCAAGTAAAACTGACTTTATTAATAAATGCTTTATAATAATAATTGTTATTGACAGAATTATTATTAATTTCATGTTTGTTTATATATATATATATATATATATATATATATATATATATATATATATATATATATATATATATATATATATATACACTGTAAACCCAAATTAGTTGGGCTTACAAAAAAAAAAAAAGGTTACATCATGTTTTAATATCATACAGTTGTGCTCTGTATGAAAGGCACTTAATTCTGTTTCCCAGACTGCTGTTCTTCCATTCACGAGCAAGTCATACAACTCTTTGTGGATGTACTTTTCCTCTTGCACGGTTGGCTATCAATAATTCACTTTCCGTTTTACTTGAAATCTTTTAACCCAACTTTTGCACAAAGACTCCAGCAGCCACTGCTCTTCTGGTAATTATTGCAGCAGCTGCTTACAGAGTGGCCTCCCTAACAGCTTTCTCTATGGGTTACGTGTGTGTGTGTGTGTGTGTGTGTGTGTGTGTGTGTGTGTGTGTGTGTGTGTGTGTGTGTGTGTGTGTGTGTGTGTGTGTGTGTGTGTGTGTGTGAAATGGAACACCTGTTTGTTGTGGGGTCTCCAGATGACTGCTGTTGTCAGAGCCCACAGATGGGGGAAAATGAAGGGGACTCGGCTCCCACCCCTTCGCTATTCTAGCGCAGGTTCCCCGCTGATCCGTCTCGCGACCGCTCGCAGAAAGAATGAGACGGTCAGCTGGCTCACCCAAGAAATACCGCAGCAGACTCTGCTTTTGTCGTCTATTCCCTCCTCCCTCACTTTTTCTGGCTACGTCCCATACTGTAAATCCCCCCAAAAACAATGATTATACCCATGAGGTTATTCTTACACCTTTTCTTATTACAATTTTTTTCTGAATTGAATCAGGTAACGATGTGGAAAAGAGTCACCCACGTGAGCACCACTATTGCATTGCCGTGTTTGGCAAGCCAGTAGACTAGTGAAGCTCTGTCTGTACCAGAGGTAGTGCTATTAATAATACTAATAATCATTATCTGTCACTTTGACAGTTGTGGTTGTACATACTCTATTTTTATCCATCTGTAAAATATTGTAGCACTTGGTATTTTTTAATGTGGAATTAATATAACAAGAAATTTTGTGGCAAGTTTTCTTTTAGTCTCACCAGACGTTGCGTGTTCTTGGCTTTTTATTTTTATTCTGCTTGCAGAAAGTGAAAGTCAACAGACACTTTAAAAGTTTTTTTCCTCTATAGAGGAATATCATAAAGGCAAGGGAGATGCAGATCATATTTTTTATCTGTTAAAATAATGGAAATCATTATTAAAATATCGATCAATGTGTACAATTCTTTAAATTACATTTTTGTTGAATCAAACTTTTGCTTGAATTGTTTAGTATTTCATTCACTATCAATGCTTCCTGTGGGGCTATGACCTTATAATCAGGTCAGAGCGACCAGAACAGAAGCAACTGGTTCAGAGGGGCTGCTGTGAGAAAGACTGGCCTTTTGTTAGGAGCCTTGTCAAGACCACTGAAGATGGTTTTGCATTCATCTACATTGTTATTTTGAAGAATTTTTTTTTCTCTGTATTGAACATCTCACTCTTCACATTCTAATCAGTTTCTGATGGATAATTCCACCTTTAACCTTTTTTCACATTGAATATTATATTTGACTTGGGTTACTTATGCCATTTCATCTTGAAAGTCAGAAAGGCTGCATTTATTTGATCAAAAGTACATTATAAACAGTAATATTGTGAAATATTATTACAATTAAAATGTTCTATTTGAATAAAAAATGTAAGTTATTCCTGCATGGCAAAGCTGTATTTTATGCATAATTACTCCAGTTTTCAGTGTCATGTGATCCTTTAGAAATCATCTCATATGCTGATTTGGTGCTCAAGAAACATTTCTTATTATTGTCAATGTTGAAGAAAACATAGTTGTGCAGCTTAATATGTTTGTGGAAACTGTGATGCATTCTTTTATTATTGTTTTATGAATGGAAAGTTAAAAAAGAATAGCATTTGTTTCAAATAAAACAAGTTAAAGGAGTAGTTTTCACCTTGAAATGAAAATTCATTTACTCACCTTCAACTTGTTCCAAACCTGTGTGAGTTTCTTTCTTCTTCTGAACACAAACAAAGATAGTTTAAAGAATTGAATGAATTTGATGGTCCCCATTGACTTCCAAAGTACTATGGAAGTCAGTGGGGTCCATCAACAAGTTGAGGGTGAGTAAATGATGACAGAATTTTCCGTTTAGGTGAACTATTCCTTTGACATTATAAATGTATTTCAATGTGACTTTTTTATCAATTTAATAAAAAATTGCTTGCTGAATCTTTCAGAAAAATGTAATTAACCCCAAACTTTTGAATACCTAATGCATGTAATTATTATTTATTTAAGTTAATTTTATTATTGTAAATAATCTTCATCTTTGGATTAACAGTTCTTATATACTGAACCTGGGTCGCATTCACGTTGCGTGCGTGTGACACATCCCAGACACATCCCGTAAAGACATGTGACATCAGGATGTGACGCGTAATGTCTCCGCATCGTCTTAAGTTTGCTTACGATTTGTGATTTCTCTCTCGAGAAACCAGGCTTGTGGATTTTTACCCTGATTCGATCATAAACTAGCGCATGCAACCACAGCTTCTCTAAGCTGGCGAATGATCTCAGATCTTCAGTGTCATGACGCACCCCTCACGGCATTGATCCTGCCTTTTGTTCACACAGAACGCATTCCAGGACTGATCTTGGCAATGTTACTAGGTCCCCATCCCGGAATCGATCTCGAGATCAATCCCGGGACAGTTTGCGTTCACACAGAAGGCACTCTAGCAATTTTATGGCAATTTTATGGGATGACGGTCTGTGTGAAAGGGGCTATTGATAGGAACTATTCCATATTGTTCTTTCTGACAGTGCAGCTCAGCTGGCAGCCAGATAAATTCTTTGAATTTATTACAGTTCTCAAACTGATTCCCTGCTTCACTTTTGTGCTTTGTTCTTTTGCTCACAGCAGGGCTGTTTTTGATGACCTACTCTGTTTTTGTATACTTTGCATGCTTTTACGTCCCTCTTCGTCCCTATAGGTGGATGTCTTCGGCGAGCTGAGAGTAGAGCATGTCTGAAGAGGAGAAGCTAGACTAATCCTGGGATTAAAAGGCTACAGTTTGTGTGGGCTAGATTAGGAGAGTGGAATCTGTTTTTAACCTTCGAAAAAGTGGCCACTGCAAAGACCGCAGAGAGGTTGGTAATCCAGGATGTTTGAGCAGGCTAATTTCTTCAGCAGAATAAAGGGCAGCGGCCAATCCTGCCGGCTGCGGGGTGGGCAGGTGTATGGGTGGGATTAGTATCGAGCAGGGGCTTCAGAGGAGCTTTACTTTAGCGTGTGCTATACTGTCTGCACGTCGACCTCAGGTTTATTGCTACTCGTCTGCTCTATGTTGGATGCAAAGCTTGTTTAGGGATGAGGGATGATGGGAATGTCTCATCAATACAAGAGCCAGACATTTCAGTTGTGTTGCTGTGGGTGCAAATGTAATTACATTTAACATACGCCCCCTCAGTGCAACACAGCAGAGCTTTAGTGATAGATTAGCACTCCAGGTCCTGACCTTAATTCTGTCATAGCAAAATTGAACCCTGTCACTCATAGATGTTGATGGTAATTTGATTTGAGGTGTAGTGGTCCATGTAGGTCCAGCTTGAGGTGTAAGTAATTAGGCCAAAGGGAAGGGGATTTAGTGTCTGGTAACCAGGTAAATGAGGGTATGCATGGGGGTATACTTCCATTTTTCACATACTGTTATGTCTCACATATAGAAAAACATTCTATCTTTTAAAGGAATAGGTCACCCAAAAAATTCTGTCATACTTTATTCACCCATCAATGCCATCATGTCGTTACAAAACTGTTATATTCTTTATTCTCTTCTTCCTTTTTTGGTCTATGCAATGAAATACAATAGTCACCCATACTGTTTGCTTACCAACATTGTTTTATGTTTCGCTGAAGAAAGAAAGTTGTACAGGTTTGGTAAATGATGACAACATTTTACATTTTCTGTTAATATCTTTGAAAATGCCCTTTTGATGCCCTTACACCGCATTAAGGTGAGGTGACTGAGGTCACAGTAGCAAAATGTTGACAAGATTTTACGGAATAAAAGTCCATTGTCTATTGTCAAAAGTGTAGTGATAAATGAAATACAGCCCGCACAGATATGGCTGACAAACCAAGCGACTTTCTGATGGTCAGCTCTGCAGATTCTTATGACCATCTGAACCCATTCCAGAATCTGTGTGAGGAAATCTTATGAAATTATTGGATTTTACATGCAACTGTTTTTTGAACAACAATAAATGTGTCGGCGTCTTTATTGTCTGAAATGAGTATTCGATATGGATAAAGATTACTTTCAACTGTTTTATTTTATTATAAATGTTTTTTAAAACAAACTTTAAGCAAGCTGTAGATTATGGCAAAGGACATCTGAATTTAAAAATAGGGGAAATGAGTTTGTTTTTGTTTTGCATCTCTCTTCTATTTCCACTTCCTTACTCTTTAACTTCCTATCACTCACCAAATACCTTTCTTTTCCTGTAAGGACACTCTGATCTGACCAATACAGTAGTGATGGTCACTGTGACACTCTTACATTCATTACCTGACCCAGCACTCACTCGCTGCCTTTTTATTTCTCTTTCTTTTCTACTATAGATATTCTTGAGGGAGTATTACGTTTCTGCAGTTAAGTGTCCCATTGGTGGGTCTCGGTGACCACTCTTTTCAATACCAGATTTGCCCTGCTAAAGGCTTTTCCAATGGCCGTATTCATAAGCTGAACCTTCTTCCTAAAACCTTAACTCTAATATTGTACATTACTCCATAATATTATGTCCCAATGGATTGTCTTGTGTTGAATATTCTTGGGTGGCTTAGTGAGGCAGCAAATGACTTGTGTGATATGAATTCACTTACCGTTTACTGATTCTCTATTAGAAATGATTGTGATTTCAAATTGCACAGTTCAGTTTTACAAGCAGATGAGCAGAGAACGAGACCGTTTGACTCATGTTTGCCCTCAGAGAAGCTTTAAGGCTGGACAAAGTGAGTGCTGTCTGTCATATATATTGTAGCCACTAACTTTACAGTAAATTCTTTACTCTCCATATACATTATGTGCAGTATGAGTCCTCATAGCTTCCCCATACATCTGACTATACTGTCAGCTTGGCTTAATGTGCATTTTATAGGATGATCAAGACATGACCATAGGACCATAATAAACAACTGTTGGAGCATATAGAATGAAAATGTCTTTCTGTTTAGTTTTTTTTTCATTAGCGACATGCCTAAAACTACAGCATGACCAGTGTAGTTTGATTCACGTTAACCTTTTGATCCGGTTCTTGTAATTAATCTTTTTTTTGTGAATTGTTTGAACAAGAGTTGAGTCCTGACCATTCATTCACTGAATGAACTCACTGAGTCAGTGAGAACAATTACTGAATCAACATCTGACTCACTTTCATTCATTATTGTATGTTTTTTTTAATGAGAATTACTCTTTAAATGGTTTTCATTTCAACAACAAATTGTAATAGAAAAGTTTAAACCATACAACCATTAAAAAGTTTAAGTTTTAACACTTTTAAAATGCGGCAGTATAGCAATGTAGTAGACTGTCTCAGGATTTATCATCTGATGCACCCTTTTAGGGGTGTTATAAGGACCAGTGAAATATGGAATACAGAAGTCCCTTAACAATTATTTCCTTGCATCACTTGCCAATTAAGTAGTTATTAGTTTGGCTCCTAGTTATAAATAGAGATAGGAAAAAGGAGTAGTAGAGTCCTTCCTAACCATGTAAATGATGGTTAGCATGGCTTTCAGGAGGGATAAATGCTTGCCATATGGTCTTCTGGCCATGTCCAAGTTTTCAAATTAGCAGCTCTCATCCCTCTCATTACTGCTGTTCCTAATGGAGGGGGGAGGGGGGTCGTACACTGCATGGGTGAGGTGGAGGCTGACGTTCTCTTGTCCAATGACTAGTCTGTTCTCTGAGATTGTGAATGATAAACACGCAACCATAAATTAGCAGATAAGCTGCGCTGGCACTATCTCATTCTGGAAGCTCCTGAGAGTCTGCCTGCCTGGCAGCTTTTGGGCACACTGGGCTATTACAGATCTTAAGGTTAGATGGAAATAGAACCGGTTTATTTTACTTTTTTTTAGGTTTTAAAATATTGATCACACACTTGACCTGCATACGTGGTCACATATGTGCTAAAAATGAAAATTTTCTCTAAACCTTTAAACAGGGATAGTAAAGAATATTTGAATGCTGAAAAAATGCCACGCTTCACATGTAAATTTCTCTAAATATTATCTGTAATAATCAAAAAATTATAAACAAAATTCTTATTTGTATTTTTTTATGTAATTATATATTTATTTTATGTATATTTAATATGATAAATTTTATCTGTTCACTAAATGAAAAATCTGTTATTTACAGTACTAATGTGAAATATTTGTAGTTGTAGTCATTTTTTGCTATAATTTATACTACACTATAAATTGTTTTAGTAACTGTAACATGAAGTATTATTTGTTTACTATCTCTATTTCTTCATCTGTTTACTATGTTCTGTATAGATTGTGTCATGTTATATAATATTGTTATATATATGATCCTGGACCACAAAACCATTCATAAGTCGCATACATTGTATGGGTCAAAATTATTAATTTTTATTTTATGCCAAAAATCATTAGGATATTAAGTAAAGATCATGTTCCATGAAGATATTTTGTAAATTTCCTACCATAAATATATCAAATATATATTAGCAGTAGTAATATGAATTGCGAAGGTTTTAATTTTGACAACTTTAAAGGCGATTTTGGTATCGTCAGATTCCAGATTTTTGAATGATGTATAAATCTCAATTTCAAAAGATCACTGATAACATGATTCTGAGTGATGAATTTAGTCTGAACAGAATATGTGCTATAGCTGGTGTACATTGGAAAATAAAGGATTTACTCGGATAGAGGTAATTGTTCTGAAATAGGACTTTATAGGGTATTTTTTTCCCATCATTTGACTTGCTAGCGACCTCTACCACATATGTGAGCAAAACCCCTGAACACATCCAGATTACATCAGATTATTTACGGAAAGAGGATTTTAAAAGAAGGAAAAATCTTTAAATCAGATTGTTGGCTATTTTCCTGAAAGAGGAGCATTAATGATACACGCTAAAGAAGATCATACAATCAGTGTTTATTAATGTGTATTAATATCTACTGTACAAATCACAATATGATGATTGGATTATGAGCACAAGGAGCTTTTGAATCAGCGAGTGTCGTTTCGCGAGTCTTGCTTGACTTCCCTCTAAATCTTTTAGATGGATCCTCTAGTTGCTTTATCATCAGCATCGTGCTGCAGGTTGTGGTCTGGTCAGCAGGGAACAGCGGGTCATTTGAGATGAGGCCTGTACTGCAGTGGGGTGGACTCTGTGCAATGCAGCTGTGTTTTGGTGAACTCGGCCTGGGGTCAAACACCTCCGCTCTTCACCCTCCTGCCACATCCATCAATGTCTCGGCACGCCCCTGTACGGCATGCTGGGAATGCTCTGCTCCTGAGCACTCGGACGAGAAGAGAAACGGGGTGTGTGACACTGCAGGACTAGGGACTCGCATTTGAATTTGCTCTCGAAGTTGTTCTAGACTCACCTGATCCCCTTCCCTGTATTAAGTCTCTGACTTTAAAGCATTGCGGGTCTCTTTCTTTCACACCCGTTAATGGCCTCTCGTTCACACCCAGTCCCTCTCTCTGCCCAGCTGTGCCACGATCCCAGCCTCTGCAACACACACCAGAGCTGACAGAAGGTGTGTGTGTGTGAGAGAGGACGTTTAGGGCACATGTGTTTCAGCAGAGGGCCTCTTGCGCAGCTGTATTGTGGGAAACAAACAAAGAGTTATTATTGTGTCTGTGGTGAGATGGTGTTATGAGGGGTGAGACGGGGGCTTTGTGTGTGTGTGTGTGTGTTTCTTGGGGACGCTTCTGATTGGGTGATGAGCCACCGCTGCTGTTGGAACTGATTGTTGACTTGCCATCTGCCATCAAGAAAAGTGCGTGTATGGGTGCGCTCCCCGTAGCTGGGTATTGAGTAGTCTGCGTCGCAGAGAGAAGAGGTGGGAGGGAAGGAGTGAATGAGAAAGAGAGAGACGCATAAACATGCAGATGTCGCACGACATAATGACTGGAACTCCAGACTCGATTTCGGGCCGCTGTTTGAATGACTAGTGTGGGAGGAGACTGGGAGATTTGGTGTGTGTGAGATACTAGAGTCGTGTTTGTACCATACACATCATCTCACCATATTTGAAAATGATATAGATGTTTTGTTTATGATTCATTTGCATCTGAAGGTTCTTTTGAAACCCACTGAAATAGTTTTTTTTTTAAACAATGGCCACCTCTGTAATAAGAGAGAGTGGGGTAAGCTGTGTCAACCCTTTAATTGAGCAAATTCTGCATATTTTTTGTCACTTGGAAAAGCCTATCATATACAGCTGTGTGTAGTAGAAAGATGCACATGAGAAAAATGGTTAAGAATTCTACACGGCTGATTAGGTGAAAAACAATGAAATAATTATTATTTTTTATTTTTTATTTTATATATTTAATAAAAGACTACACAAATTTAAAAAAAATTTTTTTTAATAGTAATTAAAAAAAAACTTTTATTTTTCTTTGCATTAAAGACTGTCCAAGAAATACGTCCAATACGTTAGCTTCAGGGTTAGCTGGAAAAAAAGTTCTGGTTCTAAATTGAAGAAAATACTATTGCAGATTACTATAATTATTAATAATGAATACTAATGTCGAAAATTGTTGTACAGCATTCATACATAACACATTAAACTTTTCCTCAGTGGTTTATGAAATGCAAATGGGATTATTCATTAGTAAATTGTATATTTCTATGTTCATATTTGTCAACATTTGTCAGTTGAAAGCAGAGAGAGTAATAGTTTTACTCCCATCTCATTTTTTTTTGCCTATAATACATCAGAAGTTATAGACACACACACACACACACACACACACACACACACACACACACACACACACACACACACACACACACACACACACACACACACACACACACACACACACTTTTCTTCAGAACATGAGTTTAGGTTTAGGCGAGTCTCATGAATGGGTGTTCTTCCCAAACTGTGCTTATAAAGGTCAGACAAAGACACACCAGCAGCTCCAGGCTTTTAATATCTTATTTATCAACAGCCGTAAGATTGATCAGAGTAGTCATAATTGATGACTCAGGGTTTTTTTTCTTTATTGAGTTTGTCTGCACATTCAATTTCCTCCTTACCCACTACAGCAGACAGAAGGAACTTAAAAATAAGCATCTGTAACTTTCCATTTTCATTATGTGCCAGCCAGCTGAATGGTTGAACTTGTATTTTTTGTAGCTTTATTCATAATTGTTTGTGTGCTAAAACAGGATTGTTTTTACAGCATAGAGCACAGCACATTATTCAGTTCTGCTGATTTTCCCGACTCTAGTCCCGACTCTTGCCAGCTGTAATTAAGTGAAAGGCATTGACGTTGCAGTCTACGCCAAAATGATTTTTTTGCAGCTACAATTGTACAGATCATTGCATTTCATATTACCATTTCAGTGACATTTTAGGGACCAATAAAAGCAATATTGAACGTTTTCACACTGTTCAATATATGTAAATGAAATTCTTTTTATGAGAGTTGATTTGGTGACTGACTTGTCCCAAGAGTTTATTTTATAATGTCTAACAAATTCATGTGATGCCTACAAGCTAAAACACGCAAACAACAACATAAAACAGGAAATGATATCATACAGACGACTCCTGCAGACCTTAGGAGTTTTTAATGTGTCAAAGTCAATACATCTCAGAAAATGTCAGATAATTTGACCTTTTGGAAAAATTAAGCGTAGTTCATTTTGTAAAATGACATGTAGTGCGACTCCCCAAAAAACATATTTACATCATGATCGTTATTATTAGAATAGAATATTTTTTAAAACTTTGTAAAAATGATTGATGACAATTGAAAATATTTTTTACCTGCTTGTTAGACCACATCATTTTGACATTTGATTGGTAAAAATGGTAATAAAAAAAAGATGTATTGTTTGTTATCGCCCAAGTGGAGGGAACGGTTATCACTTATCACTAATCTCCAAATCATCAAATATTAGTCTGTCTGTAGTTGCCAGTACTATGATTTACGTTTATTAACAGTACATCGCAGTACTGTTCAGCCACTGAATGAAGTCAAACACATCAAGAACAGCAGCTCAGAGTGAAACAGCAGTTTGTGAACTCAAGTGTCATATCTGTCCAGCCTCCATTGAGCGTCTCAATGGGTCGGTTCTAAATGAAAGCTGGTGGTTGTGTTCGTCTTAATCTGAAGTGTCGGGATGTGTTTGGCGTTGTGTGTGTGTGGTAACGTCTGGTGGGTTGAGGGGGGCTGTGAGGGTGGGATGGCCGAGTACAGGCAGAATTACATGGCTATAGTTGTTTACTTCAGCTGTGGTGTGTGTCTCTGGGAGAGATGGGAGGTGATGTTGGTTTCTGGAAGAATAGAGGCTCTGGGAATGGGATGCTACACAAAGATGCGTGTGTGTTTGTACGTGTGGGAGCAGAGGCTGAGACAGGGGCTGGTCAGACAATAGGGTCGAGGGGTTCTTGTATTGTCCCCCCATTGCCAGCTGTCTCTCAGCACAGCGGCCTGCTCTGGTGGATGCGCTGCTGAATAAATAATAGCAGCGACCCCGCCACTCGCCTGGAATGGCCATTCAGAGGCCGGGGCTAGGGAGCCTCTGCACCTGTTCACCACTGTCCTGATGGTGCGACTAGCTGCTGCAGTCTTCTAAGACCTGAGCTGTTGTTCCAGTCTGCTTGTGTGTGGCCCCTGTGCTAGGGCCCTTTGTCTCCCTCTGAGACCTATACATGGGGATATATGATACATATATGCATTACATTTCCTTTTAAATGCACACTGTTCTTTTGAACTTTCTGTTCATCCTGAAACAAAAAATGGTTTCCACAAAATATAAAGCAGCCCAACTGGTGAGATCAGCATAAATGCAACACCGAAGACTGGAGTAATGATGCTGAAAATTCAGCTTTGCGTCACAGGAATAAATTCGATTTTAAAGTATATTTAAAGTAAGTGCCTTGGTGAGCATAAAAGGCTTCTTTCAAACACATAAATAAAATCGAACTGCAAGTAGATATCATCCAATACAGACCAATGCAATGCCAGAAACTGAATGCCAGAAATGCCACTTTTTCTATTCTATTCTATTCTGTTCTATTCTATTCCATTCCATTCTTTAGGGAAGTTATTATTTGTTGCCCCTTAGACTTCTAAAGTATAATTGTCAACCCATTTTTGTTGATTTCTTTACTGAGGAACTCTTATTTTCTGTGGTAACTGTCAGCATGCCACAGTCGATAGAGATTAACTTATATTTAACCCAGACTTTATTTTCAGCCTTGTTGTAGTTCAGCCCATAAGCACAAAGCTGACACTTTTGATTTACGATGCTCACAATGCTGACTGTGTGTTTTGAATACGAACTACATTTCAAATGCTCCCTGAGTTTCAGATGTTTGGAGCCTGTATATATTATGCATGCTCCAGAGGCTACGGTAACATGTGTAAGTCACCCTGCGAGACCGTCCCGACTCTATGAATTAATTATGACTATGATGACAGTCCCGTCAGGACATGTGTGGGGGTTTAGGGAACTTGTTGATATTCGGCGTGGGCCGGTTCATGAATGGAAGCTACCATTAAAACGGGACCAGTAAAATGGACAAGAAAGCTCCTCATGCCTTTGATCTGGTCTCGGCTTCAAAGGCTTGACAGAGAGCAGCGTTACTCTCACTGGAGAGTCCTGTAATCCATAGCGCGCACACACGCGGACAGACGTATTGTCAGTGCGGCCCCTCACAATGGCACAGTGTAAAATAAACCAGCCTGCTCCTGGGGGACACGCCTTTCACTAAAGATCGTTCCCTGACCTCTGGCTGCTACGGCAACAGTTGGGAAGTTCTTCATTGTTTTGCGCGTCTCTTATTCTAAATGATTCATGGGTCAGGCTTTTCACAGCAAACCTCTGTTTCATGTGACGCGCTACGCTTACCTTCGCTCATGTCTAATTGGCATGAAATGCGCATTAAACTCAATTATACCTCTTGATGTGTTATGATGAACTTTTTATATGTGTATTTGCTTTATGAAATGCAAAGGTACGCTTGTGTCTCCCATTATGTAAATTCGGCTGACCTTTCCCGTGCTTTTAACAAGACTGCAGTCACCGAGCATGACTGCAGGACTGCACATTACGCAGCAAATGCTGCAGCCCATTTAACGTGAACAACAGGCAAATTAGATTGCAAAACGGATGGCCTGATTGGGCTCAATTGCTGATATTTGATTAGCCGATCAAAGTTGCTGCCAGTTCCTCCAATAATCTCATTAATTAGCCGTGTTTTATGCAGGAAATACAATCAGAGGTGAAGGGCAGGTACATGCGATTCATCTCAGTACTGTGACTGACACAATACCATTGTCCTTGACATTGTGATTTGGTGTAAAAAAACACTTTAAAACATTCATTAATTTTAGGATTGTCATTATGGTTGAAGTAGTTTTTGCGGCACTAGTGCTCATTCGTCTCGATTAACAGTATTTGGTGTCCATTTGTCCAAGCAATGGAAGATGGCTGAGTGTTTGAAACTTTCTTTAATAATTGCAGTTCTTTGTAGTGCAAAACTTCCTACTTTTTACCATTTGAGAATATTGTTAGCCATTCAATATTCTCAAAGTTCAATATTCAATATAAATAATAATCAATATAAAGCTCAATATTCTCAATATTCAAAGTTATTTTTTGTTGTTCAAAATATATAGAGAATGCAACATGTATTGATTTGCCACGGTATGTGTTTATTAGTTGAATGACTATTTTAGCCCTCTCTCTCTCTCTCTCTCTCTCTCTCTCTCTCTCTCTCTCTCTCTCTCTCTCTCTCTCTCTCTCTCTCTCTCTCTCTCTCTCTCTCTCTCTCTCTCTCTCTCTCTCTCTCTCGTTCGCTCACTTCGCTCGCTCTTTCCCTCCCTCCCTTTCTATACGCACACACACACACACACACACACACACACACGCACGCACGCACACACGCACGCGTCTGGCGTGTCACACGTCTATCTTTGTGGGGACTCTCCATCAACGTAATGGTTTTTATAATGTAAAACTGTATACTCTCTCCACTTACACTAACCCTAACCCAAAAATAACCTATCACACAAAACTTTCTCCATTTTTACATTTCAAAAATAACTAATTTTGTATGATTTATAAGCTTTTATACCACAGTGAAATGAGTTCCCATAAGCCTTTTGTGCATTCAGGTTGAAGTCCCCACCAGGATAGAAAAACGTGATCACACACACACACACACACACACAAACACACACACACACACACACACACACACACACACACACACACACACACACACACACACAAACACACACACACACACACACACACACACACACACACACACACACACTGAGGGTGTAACTCAATTCTCATGCTGAACCGTCGGACAATCTGTATCTGTAATTCAGTGCCATCTAGTGGCTGAAGTTGTTAACAGTGTAGAGTGACTTTACTTGACTTCAGTGATATGTACTTTGATGTGTCAAGAATGTTTCCTTTTAATGAAAAAATAGTTTTTTTTCTTTTCAGAAGCTGATTTCATATATTATTATAAATGTTTTATGTATTGTAATTTCCATTATTTTATTTATAGAGTTACATAATTTTGATATTGAAAAATACCAAATTGTTTTATTTACATTGTATTAAATTACATCAAGCAACCATATTTCAGTAAAGATAATTTAGCGGATTCAGTGTAGTGTGAATGAATACACTGTAGTCAGTGTTTAATAGATGGGGAGTTCAAACTTTGACACAGCATCATGTATTTGCTGTGCTGTCACATAGATTGCTGATGCTCAAACTATCCTGTTACACATTTGAGTGTGTGTGTGATGAACATGTGTGTGTTGGCGGGATGGCCTCTCCGCACGGGCCCAGTGCGGCAGCTCTCTGCACCAGCTGGGGGGCTGGAGGAGCACCAGGAGGGCAAGCTGTGTGCAGCTGGCGGACTGAAATCTGTGCAGGCCTCATGGGAGCCTCCTGTCCCTGGGCACCCATGTCTCCCTCCCTCATCTCCCCCCAGCCGGCCTGACATCTCTCTGCTCTGTTGCCGCCCATTGTCTGATGCCTCCATCAAGCAGGAGTCTGCAGCAGGCATCTGCACTCACTTAAACAGACTAAACGGCCTTGAGGAAGTTTGGCTGCGGTACATGCCGTTTCATCTCCGTCTTTATTTTGCATGATGTGTAGTAACTAAAAAGGTGAATTTTGTCTGTTGAGGAGAAAACTAAATAAATGTTTTTTCTTCTTCTGCAAACATGATTTCCAAAGACGCCTATCATCCCCTCTAGACTGACTTTCATCTGTTGAACCTCAATTTGATGTTGCTCAAACAAAGTTTGTCAGTATAGGATCTCAACTTATGAAAGGCCGACCAAAAGTTCATTTACTATTGGTAATAACGAAGTGTTCTAAATGGTAGCAATAGCAATATAAAATAACCAATATATACACCAATATTTCATAAATCGCTACATTTAAATAATAATAATAGTAATGAAGGGTACTACTTACGTTGAACAAATACCTGAATACATTTTAAAAATGTATAAATAATACTAACAATTATAAACAAAATTACTAAAAAAGTGTATTATGCAAAAAACAATATTTAAAAAACTGTATTATTATAAATAATAATAATAATAATAATGAACTGTTTATGTTAAATATACACCCCCCCCAAATAAATATTTTAAAAACATATTAATACTAACAATTATAATAAAAAGGAAAATTGTATTATGCTGAATAAAAAACTACATATTATAAAACTGTAAAAAAGTGTATTATGCTACTCCCCACACAATAATATTAAAAAAAACTGTATTATTATAATGTTATATCACCTGTGTACTTAGTTCACAGCTTCAAAATGCATCTCTTTCAAACAGAACCAGAGTAACTGGTTTTATTTGGTATTATAATTTATATTTTAATATTGAATGGGATTACATGTTTATGTATTATGTTTGTAAAATCATTTAGTCAATGGAAACTGGATGATAATTGATTTTTAGACTCAAAATGAGCTACTATATGTAGTTTAAGTACAGATGTTGAACAGTGGCTGGTCTCCACGGTAGAAGTGATGCATAGTATCCAGCAAGTCATTTATTACCTTAAAACTTCCTTATTTGATCAGACCATAAACCCCTGGTGTTCACAGCCCTACATAGAGTCTCTGTTACACACACACACACACACACACACACACACACACACACACACACACACACACACACACACACACACACACACACACACACACACACACACACTCATAATAGTATCATGCAGCAGAGGTTTGTCAGGGTTATTCCATGTGCACATCCACACAAACACTCCTTCCTGCTGCGGTCTAATGACACTAATTCAGGTTAAGTGGATTGGCTTGAGCCAGCCCTGGATTGCATCTAAGTTGTCTGAGAGCCTCGTGTTGAGTCCACGGCTGCAATGCCACTGGCTCACCCTGATGCCCTCCCTGAGGACGCACAGAGGACGCACGCACTAATGCCTGTGCTGGAAGCCATGCAGAAACATTGCTTTTTTTGAAAAATGTAATTGAATTGATTATATGATTATAAATGCTCATATTGATATTATTATATATAATAATATTCATAATATATAATAATCAGATCAGTATTTACTAAAAACCCTTTAGATACGATGTCAAAGACCTTTTTGTGGCTAATGAATCAATGAATAGAAATGATACACTACTGTTTAAAAGTTTGAGGACAGTAATATTTACAGTATTTTAAAACAGTAAAATGGTAATATTGCAAAATATTACTACAATTAATAAACGCTTAAAATGTAATTTATTCTTGTGATTTAAAGCAGATTTTTCAGCAGTCATCACTCCAGTCTTCAGTGTCACATGATCCAATACGCAGATTTGGTGCTCAAGAAACTACTGAAAACTACTTGCTGCTCCATATTTTTGTGGAAAGCATGACAGAACCTTGTTTCAGTATTCTTTGATGAAAATGAACTTTGGTAACACTTTACTTAAAGCCTTTATGTATAATGCCTTATAAAGGTATTCATAATGTACCTTAAAATGCATCATAATATTCACAGATTACTTATGTCTAAAAAAAAAGTTTGTTTGCTATGTTTTAATGCATTATACTTTCTAAAATTGTATTATAATATTTTATAACTCTAGTTACAATTATTCAAAAGACCATACAATGCATTATAAGGTCCATTACAAGGCATAATTAATGCATTCAGATACTTTTATAGTATTATAACTTTTAAAAACGTATAAACACTTTTAGCATTTATTTGAAATATAAATCTTTTGTAACAATATGAATCACTTTTAATCAATTTAATACATAATTTCTGAATAAAATTATTAATTTATTTAAAAAAAAAAACTTCTGACTCCAAACTTTTAAACAGTTGTGTAAGTGTCTTTAAATGTATTTTTATTTATTTTCCATATCATTGAACATAAGCCTGTAACGTCATTCCATCTACAGCAATATTTTTTTTTATATTATCCGTGTAATATAAGTCTCTTTTTATTTTTATTTTTATGTAAAGCATATAGATATATGCTTAGTGTCTGCTGATCCACAGTATTCAAAATATTCAGGGTTAGTGGATGTGTCCTCGTCATCTTCCATCAAGTCTTTTAGAGTTCACTTTGCAGGGTAGCGCCCCCATGCTTATGGTTTCCTCGGTCGGTGTGACGGTGGTGAAGCAGATGCCAATCTGTCTTGTTGTGTCTGGCTCTCTTAACAGGTGATATATGACCTTCGTCTCTGTAAGGGGATCAGTGTTTAAGACTTTGTCGGCAATTCAGGCGAAAATACAGCAAATCCCCAGAGCTTCACTAAGTATTGTCACTTTTACTCCACTCCTCCCCACCTTGGCTAAGCCCTGAAATTGCATTTGACAACTTCACAGCTGCATCGCTTTCCAGTGGAGCTGATTAGCATGTCTGAGTCTGTCTTGGTGTTGGTCACGTTTGACCAAGTACAGTTACATAAAAGAACAGTTGAGTCATTTGAAAGTCACGGACATTGTCCAGATTGGTCTCTGTAAAAGTCTCTTGCTTTATTCCGATCATTACTGTTCTTTCTCTCCCACGGGCTGATGCTGAGATCGGCCCATGTTCAGTTTACATTCGGTTCCAAACTTAAAAATTCACTTTTCCCAGAGCTTGATTTTGATTGCAAAGAAAATCTGTTTTCTAATGAAGGTCACATTACAGCTGTAATGCCTTTATTTTATTTTATTTTTTACTCCTTTCAAATGCTTTTATGCGCGCATTTGGTTACACTTTATTTTAAGATGTTATTGTTACAGTGTAATTACACAAATATTGAGTAATATTGATTAACAACATGTAATTACTATAAGGTCAGGGTTTAGTTTTGTAATTTAGTCTTGTAATTGTGCAAAAAATGAATTTGTTCAATATTTATTATAATTATTGATTCCCTTATAAAATTATTATAGTGTATAATTTTATTATTTACTATTATTTTTGTTATAATTATATAATTAATTCCATTATAAAATAAGGATATACTTTTATTATTCAATATTATTTTATGTATTTTTTAAATTATTTAAAATGAATGACTTAACAAAGAGTAAAATAATCATAATCCATTCGAATTGTTTATTGTGTAAATTTTTTTTTAACACAAATTATGACATAATTTCCGCCCCAACAAACATTTTTGCCATTATATATCTTTTTTCAATAGTCCGTGTACTTGGTTACCAAGGAAACAATGACTAGTCTTAATATACAGTATGTGAGATGAGGCAAATAAATTTTTTTTCGTCTAACACAGTAAACACAGATTTTTTTTAATATATGTTAGACAAAAGACTGAATTCTCTTGTGTTTGTCCACTGTTGGAAATTGTTAGTGGACAAATGAAACTAGCGAGTGCAAAAACTGTGTTTTATGGAAGTTTATTTCCTGAAAGTCCACAGGGCTGAAAGTGGCCATAGTTGAATCATCAGTCTACCAAAGTGCCCACTGGATTCATCATAGTCATTTCACAGTGACCGAATGAACATCTGCAGCATTAACGTGCTGCCTTTCTAACCGTTAGACCATGGGTCAGACTAAGCAATACTTTTGACAATAGTTTCTCAGAGCAACTGTTTGCTGCAAGTGTGTGTGTGTGAATGAGTCAGAGTGTGAGTGTGTCCATGCTGCGTCCGTCTCTGCCAAACTGACAAAGTGACTCCAGCCGCTCTCCTCCGGCAAGCTGCTGCGGTACATGGTGAACAAAACACACCAATCTCCATAAGCGGCCAGCTCTCCCTCCCGCGCATTCTCCATCCGTACTGCACCACCTAATGCTGCCCACGTCTCGGACCACGTGCCGGTGCCCAGGCTGCGCTGTAGCGGCTGTGGGCGCTCGTGCCCAGGCGAGCTGGTGGCGCTTGGAGTGCCCGGCGTGTGCTGGAACGCGACAGCCCGCTGGTCCCAGGGCACCCATCACATGCCCATCTTTAAGCCATCTGCAAAGTAGAGCAGTTCCCGCCAAAGCATTAAATTAAATCCTTGTTTGGGCTGATTAACAAATGGCCTTGTTTTTTTGTGTTCCGTGGGCTTGTTTTTTCCTCCTGTCCTGCTAAAGCTCCATCACGTCGGAACGAGCGTGGCAGAGGCAGCGAGCCTTCGGGAAGTCTCAGGAGTGGCTCCGATGTTTCGGGGGGAAGTTTGCTCAGGATCGCGTCTGTCTCGAAAGTAGCCCGTCCAATTCTACGTCCCACAGCCATCAGGCTGTCACAGACCACAGACAAATGAACAATTAATCTGGGCTTGTAATTGAATGGCACCCAGTATGATATTTTAATTGTTCAATTGGAGCTGTTTGGATTCAGAACTTAATTGGAATGGGGCAGGAGGGACTTTGGATGTCCTGTTGCATATTTACCGCCGATCGCTCAGGTATCACCTGCGAGCCTTTTAGTCCGAGAATGTGTATCGTTATGCAGTTTCCTAGGCTCTAAACAAGTGTATTCATTGAGCAATCAACTTAAGTGGTAAACCACTAATCTGAACGTCTACGGTATTCATGAACCTGGGGCTTGGTAATAATGGTAACCAATAGGACTGTTCACTTTGACCAAACGCTCTGGAAACTTGAGGGTAGAAGCATCACCAGCGCCTGCCAGACCAACTGTCCGCCTACTGTTTTGGATCTAAAGAAACAAATTTCACGACTGAGAAGCCAGTAAAAATGGCTTGATGAAACGGCACTGGCTGGGTTCGAGCGACATTTGCTTTTAGTCACGCAGCCCCTTCTGTTCAACCCCTGGCTCTGTCAGCGGCACGGTGATTGTACTCTATGCTGCTTAACAAGACACCATGGCTGATCCAGGATCAGATCATTGATTAAACTCTTTGCTTTGCGTTTGTCTATAACTGATCCACCAATGATAGGAATAATGGTGTGACATTTACCGCTCACTAGAGAAGGTGAACGTGTTATATTATTCGTTAATATTAATATTGCATCACATTATTATGTTATGTTATCTTTGTTAAGGCTTTTGCTACTTTCTATTGTCAGAAAAAGAAAATTAAAGGGGGTTGAGAGGAGGGGAAATGGAGTCACAGGCTGGATTCGAACCTGCGTTTCCTATATGAATACCACAGCATGCCTTTCTAATGGATAAATATTAAGCTGAATCTTTGAAAACTCAACAAGCTCTCTTGCTAAGTTTTATCTGTAGAGGAAATAATATGGTCAATGACAGATAAATGTATGTGCATGATCTATGCGTCGACTTGCAGCCCGCTTTTATCCTTCATCCCTTTCCCTTCTTTATTTGTACCTTTTGATCGGAAGGCGGATGCCTCTGTTCAGATGTTCCCTCCTACCCAGCGATTCCTCTTCCTCATTGAGGCATACCGGCAAAGACCTCCGTCTCCTCAAATTAACATGAGCAGGTGTTTTTCTCTGATGTGTTAATTAGGAGAAGCTGGTGTCATTATGCTTTAAGTGGATGTTACAAATAGAACATGTTGTTTATTTTCTCTTCTGCTGAAAAAAAGTGATCAGAGCTGTCACGAGGCTCATGTGTCACTTAGAGAGGATCGTGGCTAATTACCAGGAGTTCAGAACCAGAAAGTACATGTCTGCGGATTCTCCTGCGTCTGCGCTTGAACGAATACCAGATTGTCGATTTTAATAAATACAATCAGCAAGAACAGATTTAAACATTGCTGGTTAGATTCAGCATATTTTTTTGGGGTTTATGGCTTTAATAATATCACAAGTAAGATGTGTTTCTGTTTTTTTTTTTTTTTTGATATCCATCAATTTACTTCATTTTAAAACTTTTGCTTTTATTTGAAAAGGGCAACGTTGAAGATACATGCTGAAGAAAAAAATTAAGATTTTCTAGACTAAAAAACAGATCTATAGGATTTATAGTTTTTTTTAAAATAATGACTAAATAAGGAACAGGTCATAAAGAGATAATTTTCTCTTTTTCTGTGAACAACTTTAACTTTCCTCAACTACTGTAATGCTTAGAATATGGTGTACATGTTATATGGAACACTTTTACAGTGAAAGTTTTGAGCGACACATTGAACAAAATAATGACAGAGTAGTAATTTTGTGCTATAAATGCACTAATTGTTATTCGTAAATTCAGCGTTAAATGTATACCGGTAATTGCTTTATTTCAGTGGTCCCACTTTAGAAATTGTATTAACTATAAAAGTAACTTTGCAACTGTGTTAACTAGCAGTCATCAGCGTATTAGTGGACTGTCTGCTTAAAGGCATAGTTCCCCCAAAAATGAAAATTCTGTCATTTACTCACCCTCAAATTGTTGCAAACCTATATGAATTTCTTTCTTCTGCTGAACACAAAATAAGATATTTTGAAGAATATGGGTAACTAAACAGTTGATGGACCCCATTGACGTCCTCATTAAGGGAAAAAAATGCTATGAAAGTCAAAAGGGTCCCATTAACTGTTAGGTTACAGACATTCTTCAAAATATCTTGTGTTCAGCAGAAGAAAGAAACTCATACAGGTTTAGAATAGCTTGAGGGTGAGTAAATGATGACACAATTTTCTTTTTTGGGTGAATTGTCCTTTTAATATCTGCTAACACTTTTTTTGATGGTCTCTCAACAGATATTCTACTGACTATAAGTGACTTTGCAACTACATGTCAACTTACTGTACTCACTAAACCTAACCTAACGGTCACTAACAGTATACTTGTAAAGTAAGATATAGTTAGTAGAATATCTAAAGTGGACTATTAACATGAGTTTCTTGTTTGCCTTTGTGTTTGCCACACAGTGGAAGTATGACGTAACAAACACAAAATAAAATGTTAAAGATAACTTTTCAGAAAATATCAATTGAACATGAACTTTCCATTGTTAAATGTACGAAATTGCAATTGAACAAGTCTGTTTGGTTCCAGCATCCAGCATGCATCACTCAGCAGGCAGATGTTATGTGCATTATCACTCTTGAAGCCTGTTATTGGACCGTGTGTGCGTGCGGCTTTGCCCCCTGCGTGGTGATGCTGACACCCTTGTAATCCTGCTGTTTATTATTAGATAGCACAGGCTGTTGCACCAGAAGTTTTGCATGATAATATGGCATGACCAGCTGCTCAGCAGATGTTGTTTTTTGCGGCTTTACCGTAGAAAGGTTAAAGGTGTTTCTGCTGCCCCCTGTGCAGATTCTCTGACCCCCTGCATAGTGCATTTCCGCACACGTTTTACTGTAAGCCGACCTGGTGCCACTGGCCCTTGTTTGGCTTTTTCTAACACCTGCCCTCGGATTTAGGCAGATGATGCAGTAGCTGACAGCTGGACTAGCAGTGGTAAACATGTTAACATTTTAATCCTGTGATTAGTCATATGCAAAGTCAAAATTAAGTCTGTTCAAACGCCATCTAATCGTGTTCATTCTGTGTGTTTGGGATATTAATCTTGTGAAATTAATGCATGTAGTGTGTCACTACCCAAAACAATGAGGGATTTTTGTTTCTCCAATTCTATGCAAAGAAAAGAAAGTGTGAATGTGAGGTTGAGTTTTTAGTGTACATGTATTTGCATAAGTAGTTTAAGGTCATGTGTTTTACTGTTTACCATTTAAAATGTACATTCATTTTTTTCCCCAGGTGAATATATTAAGAATTGGAGACCTCGCTACTTCCTGCTAAAAACCGATGGGTCCTTTATTGGATACAAGGAGAAGCCACAGGATGCGGATCTTCCCTACCCTCTCAATAACTTCTCTGTTGCAAGTAAGTGATACCTTCAAAGCAAAACAAGATTTTGTTCATTCTTTATCTTTTGTGGGGGCAACAGAGATATAAATCTCCATGAATTAGTAGAAGAGTGGATTCATTGATCTGTACTGCATCTAAAATTATACCCATATACTAATGTGAGAGTCTAAAAATTGCTAGCACGGATTCACACACTGCTTTTGAATGGTCTATTGTAGGGATCATTTCTCATTTTATTTTTCATGAAGTCAACTTATAATGTTAGTCTTAATTTTAACCAGACTCTTTTTGCTACTGTACCCTCAAATTACAACCATGTAAAATTACCTTTATGATGCAAAGCCATTTGTACATTTCAAAAGGCGCACAAACCAAGTGCAGAAACCACTCAAGCTGTTAAAGCAGATCTGAAATGATCAGTGAAAATGAACTTCAGCTTGTTTCTAATGTTGGATCCTTGAGGATGTGCAAAAATCTGATTAATACGAGACATTATTCTTTTCAGTTATTCACAGTTCTGTTTTCACTCATTCTTCTTAAGTCTGAGTTTTTTAATGATTTTATGGAGCAGTGAAATAAAAGCATCAAAAGCAGTGACTTATTTCCTCTGAAACGCAACTCTTGAACTCGAGCATGCTACGTTGTGGATTTCCTGCTTTCAGCGCTAGTTTCTGGACACATATACGAGCGGCTCTCCAACCCTCCATCCTTCAAAAGGCCCAGCCAGGTTTTAATCTAAAGGCTGGAGAAGCGAGGGGTAGCCATACATCCGGCCTGGGCCGCTTGGCAGTGGGAGAGGATTGCCACATCTGTTGCAGAAAGCTGGGAGGCCAGGTGGTGCTGGGAGGCTGATAGCCTAATGCACTCTCTGAAATGGCATCGCTCTCACCCCCTGTGCAATGAGCTGCCACCAGACTGCCTTCCTCCGGACCTTTCTCAACGAGTCCTGTACACAGCCTGACCAGCCCTGCATCTGCTCCCTAGTACACCACACTCCATATTGACCAATTTGTCTTTTTTAACAATGATTGCACCATATGACAAATCGCTTTGCACTGTGAAGTCCACCTACTGGAAATGCGGCCTTATGAATACAGCTGAATTTTTCCCAAGGAAAATTTTTGTGTTCTCTCTTTTTTCCCCCCCGTCTTGATCTATTAATTTCTTCAAAAATACATTAAAAGTTTACTCATACATACAATTACTTAAATACATCTATTCCTAAATTAAATATTATGCTAATGTTATGTATATCATTTTTTTCTTCAAATAAATTAATACTTTTATTAAGCAAATATGCATTAAATTGATCAAAAGTGACAGTAAAGATAATTTATTAATGATGTTACAAAAGAGTTATTTTTCAAATAAATGATGTTCTTTTAAAATATACATCAAATAATCATGAATAAACACAAAATATTAAGCAGCACAACTGTTGGAAATGTTTAATAAAATTAGAATGATTTTTGAAGGATCGTGTGACAGTGAAGCCTGGAGTAACGATGATACAAATTCAGCTTTGGTATCACAAGAATAAATTGCATTTTTAAATATATTCAAATAATAATAATTAAATAAAGTTAATTTAGGTTGATATAGTTTTTCATGTCTTGGTGAGCATAAGACATTTCTTTCAAAAAGTTTTTAAAATCTTACTGACCATTGAGTGTAAAGAAAATAAAAAAAGTACATTTCTAAGAACTTGACCAATTTAAACTAGATTTTAAAATGTTCTTTTTGGAAACTTTTATTCATTTTTAACCCTGAATTCACTTTCAAGCCAGTTCTCACTAACAGCTATGGAGGTGACTGCCATTTACTGCCGTTATTAATGTTTTTGTTCTTGCACCTGCTCAACCTTATTTTGGACTTGAGAAAACCTTTAAGAGATGTTGCATGGTGTGAGCAGCAGAAGTCGCGGCTTCTGGGCCATTTAATTGGCATGCTAGCTTTCCTTAGCGACTTTTACTTGAAGCAGTACTCTTCATCTGTGATCCAATGTGGCAAAGCAAACAATACTGTCAGATCTCCTCCTCTCCTCCTGAGGTGTCACATTCTGGCTGCTGTGACCTTGTTTTTCTGCACTCAGCGTGGGACTCAATTTTCCCTCTACTGCCCAGGTAGACGTTCTGTACAGTGCATGGCTTCGTGACCTTAGTGATGTCGTCATTAACCTTCTAGGCTAAATTTAGGCCCCGCCGTTATTCAGAGTAGGCTGAAATTTGCCAGCTGAGGGCCGTCATTATGGGACTGGCAGCCCAGGCCGCTGTTGCGTTTCACCTGTCGTCTGGGCATTGTCCCCAAAATCTGCAGCAGCGATGAGCCTGGTCTGGACGTCACCTCTGTTCCCTGCTACTTTCATAAAGTATCAGAGAAGTGCATTATTTCCCTCTGACTGAGCAGTGGCTGATGTGGCAGAGCTAAGAGCTGTATATGAAATATTGCGCCACATTCCCACAAATGTACCTCTCGCTCGTTCATCTCACCGTTGCACTATCCCACCTGCTGCCTCCTCTCTGCTAATGGCCATTTGTTTAACATCGGACTCACTGCTTCCCCTCTGTTTGTCAAATAAAACACTCTGACAATGGCAAACACTCACAGAGTGTTAGGAAATGGGCTGAGTTTACTCTGGAATTCAGGTCAGCTTTCTCCCTGCCTGCGATTTAAGTCTATATTTATTTAGTGCCAAGGTTTTTTTTTGTATTGTATACATGAAATATAAAGTGGCTACAACTTCTTTTGGTCTGTCATTCCAGAATGCCAGCTAATGAAAACTGAACGACCAAAGCCGAACACTTTTATTATTAGATGTCTACAATGGACTACAGTCATAGAGAGGACCTTTCACGTGGACACGCCAGAGGAGAGGTGAGAACGGTCATCATTTTAGAGGTCATGACAGTATTCAAATACATTTATTTTGTTCAGTGTATTTATAATGTGCATTAATTTTCAGAAGTGTATCATTGTCTATAATCTTTAAATCAGTGGTTTTCAACTGGTTTTGCTATGGGACCCACATTTTTTTTCATGGTCCATTTGAACCAAGCAAGTTTATTTCTCAAAAATGTTTAACAGTCACACTTTACTTAACATACACATATATTGTGTATATGATGAATAAACATCGCATGTCCAAGAAGCTGAGAATTTTTTGCCTGTTATTATTGTCAGTATCCTTTTACGGTCACTCTATGAATGATTCAGCAGACCATATAACAGCGTTTTGAATTAGACTGATAGAAATTGTTAAAATGCAAAGCATCTGATCACGCAAGATATGAACAGACACTGAGCAATTCATTCTTGCACCCCTAACTTACTTGTCTATCTATCACAGGGCATTGCAGTCCAGTGCACACTTTGTTTACCACACACACACGCACACACAGCTCTGAACAGGAGTGGGACATAGTGTACTGGCAGAGGCCCAGAAACTGCAGGCCTACATGTGAGGAGGAGAGATGTGGCGGCAGCTGGCATATTGCCAAACTGTATTCAAAGCCTTTATCTCTCATTAGCAAAAAACGCTCATTATATACCAAACCACTCCACACCCATTCATTCACACGACCTTGAAGGGGTGTGCAGGGCCCTTCGTATATGTTACTGTGTTAACCCAAAGGATCTTGAATTTGCCCTGGGCTTCAAATGCACCACGATGGAAATGTAACATTCATCATGTGGTTTGTAGTTTCCACTGAAAAACAAAAGTGCCACAATATGAGTGGAAATCCATACATTATGTTCATTATTATCTCTTTTTGGCGGTTTCCCACTAACCAATTGCAATACACAAGAGTGCAAGTTTTCATACTCTGCCTGGCAGGATTGGATCAATACCAACATTTTTGCTTTGGTACAATACCAGCCTCTGGTACCGCTGTATCAATACTAAATCAGTACCTCATGCAACAAATGGAAAACATTGGCCTACTGATGATATAAATCTGTGGCTGTCAATAGATTCAATATGTGTGTATTATTTATGTATTAATACCTAAATGTATACAAGTATTACAGGTGTTGGTTATATAAATGGAATATCATCATAAAGTTCAAAAAGTGAAACTTATAATATTATATTCATTAATTACACACAGACTGATATATTTCAACTGTATTTATTTTAATTTTGATGACTATAACTGACAACTAAGGAAAATCCCAAATTCAGTATCTATTACTTAAAACCAACACAAGGAAAGGATTTTTAGAAATCTTGGCCAACTGAAAAGTATGAACATGAAAAGTATGAGCATGTTCAGCACTCAGTACTTAGTTGGAGCTCCTTTTGCCTGAATTACTCCAGCAATGCGGCGTAGCATGGAGTTGATCAGTCTGTGGCACTGCTCAGGTGTTATGAGAGCACAGGTTGCTCTAATAGTGGCCTTCTGCTCTTCTGCATTGTTGGGTCTTGCATATCACATCTTCCTCTTCACGATACCCTATAGATTTTCTATGGGGTTATGGTCAGGCGAGTTTGCTGGCCAGTTAAGAACAGGGAAACCATGGTCCTCAAACCGGTACTGGTTGCTTTGGCACTGTGTGCATGTGCCAAGTCCTGTTGGAAAATGAAATCTGAATCTCCATGAAGTTGGTCAGCAGCAGGAAGCATGAAGTGCTCTAAAAGGGAAGTGCTTCCTGATATATATGGCTGCGTTGACCTTGGACCTCAGAAAACACAGTGGACCAACAACAGCAGATGACCATTACTTGACCAAACCATTACACACTGTGGAAACTTTACACTGGACCTCAAGCAATATGGATTGTGTGCCTCTCATCTCTTCCTCCAGGCTCTGGGACCCTGATTTCCAAAGAAAATGCAACATTTACTTTCATCAGAGAACATAACTTTGGACCACTCAGCAGTCCTTCTTGTCTTTATCGCAGGCGACACGCTTCTGACGATGTCTGTTGTTCAAGAGTGGCATGACACAAGGAATGCTACAGCTGAAACTCATGTCTTACATACATCTGTGCGTATAGTGGTTCTTGAAGCACTGACTCCAGCTGCAGTCCACTCTTTGTGAATCTCCCTCAGATTTTTGAATCGGTTTTGTTTTACAATCCTCTCCAAGGTGTGGTTATCCCTATTACTTGTACAGTTTTTTTTCTACCACATCTTTTCCTTCCCTTTGCCTTTCTATTAAAATGCTTGGACACAGAGCTTTGTGAACAGCCAGCCTCTTTTGCAATGACCTTTTATGTCTTGCCCTCCTTGGACAACTGTCAAGTCAGCAATACTTTTTGTTAAAACATTAAAAGAAAAGAAAATAATGTTCAAAAGTTTACTTTGGATGACACAACTGTTCTAAAGTTTGGGGTTGGTAGGATTTCATATTTTTGTAATAAGTCTCTTGTGCTTTTAATATAGTTACAATTTTAATTTATTCCTTTGATAAAAAACAAAAATTTTAACAGCCATTACTCCAATCTTCTGTCACATGATTTGGTTCTCAAGAAACATTTTTTTATTATTATAAATGTTGAAAACAAGTTGAGTTGCTTAATATTTTTTGTGTATTTTTTTCCTTTTTCTGAATTCAGTAGAATTTTAAAATTAAAATGTTAAAATGTTTCTACTCTCATTTGATCAATTTAATGCATCCTTGCTGCATACAAATATTCATATTTCTTAGCACAAAAAAAAAATCTTGTTGACCAATTTTTAAACAATAGTGTTGAGTTGACGTTACTGTCCTTAAAGGCAATTCTTTGTGTATAAAGCAGTGTACATTCACGTACAGCAACAAAATACACATTAAATAACACATTTTTAATAGATAATTTAAAAGCATGATTGCAGAAGGTATCAAGGAATTTACTATTTGTATCTATTTGATTTGCACAAAAGGAGTTTAAATCTCCGACCCCAGGGAAGCAGTTGAAATTCAGTGCATAATGGTACTGGCCCTTCCTAGTCACCCTATATTCATACATTTATACAATTGTGTAATGGTCCTTAAGTCGGTTCCCACTATCTTGCTGCTCATTTTTACTATACTAGTCAATTTACTCCTACTCCTGAAATTTAAATCACCATGCCAACAAATAATGGAAAAACTTAAGACAGATTCAATAAAACAGGTATAAAACATTCTCATAAAAAAAAAAAAAATAAATAAAAAAAAAATCCATATTAAAAGTTAGAAGTTTACTCAGGAAATACATATGCTGAGGATCTTTTCCTCTAATAATATCAGTGTTTGCCTCGTGTTTTAGTTTGTCAAGTACAGTCCCTAAATATTTATACTGTTTGACCACCTCCCTTTATGACAGCAGGCAACACATAGGTACAGGGTTCTTCTTATGGAAATCAATGGACATCTTGTTTGTTTAAAGGTCCCGTTCTTCGCGATTCCATCTTTCAAACTTTAGTTAGTGTGTAATGTTGCTGTTAGAGCATAAATAATACCTGTAAAATTATAAAGCTTAAAGTTCAATGCCAAGCGAGATATTTTATTTAACAGAAGTTCCCTTTCAAAGCCTACAGCGAACGGCCGGTTTGGACTACAGCAGGAAGTGTAGGGATGTAATGACGTCACTAGAACCGTTTGTTGACTGACCCTCCGCCCACAAAAACACGCAAAAAAGGGGGCGTGTACTTGTTGCTCTCCCACGTGAAGAAGAGCACGCATTCAGCGCTTGTATCTCCCCGTAATGGTAAGAGGCGGGACCTTTCCGGACAAAGTGCGCTAGGCTGCTGTCCAATCACAACACGGGAAGTGCTGGCCCAATCAGAACTCGTTACGTATTTCTGAAGGAGGGACTTCATAGAACAAGGAAATCATCAGGCCGTTTTTAGGACAGAGGAAACCGCGCTGTACAGATAAGTCAATTGTGTGAAAAATACACACGAAACATGAACTCATGTTATATTGCACACTGTAAACATAATCAAAGCTTCGAAAACACACGAAGAATGAGACCTTTAAGAAGTATTAACGTTTTAAAAAGAATCCTCACACCATTAATATGATCAACCACTGGACCATGATTCCCATCTTACTCAGTGAGGAAATATTCGACAGACATAACCATCTGCAAATTTAACAATGTATCTCCCTTCAAAAACGCTCCGACAATCATCAGTATATAAATATATGTATCAGTTTTCAATATTTTTTTAGGCAAAATATGGGGCTGAACACAATTAAAAACAGATCAAATAATCAACAAAAAGATCATATTTAGTAGGGTACTTGTGGTATCTTCCACTCCTCTACCTGATCTATAGGGAAACTGCATAGGAAGTACTGAGTGTTAAAATTTCCTTCATTACTAATTTTTCAAAAGATTTCATAACCAAAGTAGTAAGTGCAATAAGCCTAAAACCATCAAAAGAAAGAGGATTTATTTTTTTCTGCAATTGGCACTACTGTAGAATTGTTTCAAAGACAAGGGACTTTAGAAAGATTTTGTTAAAAAGTTTTCAAAGATTTGTTAAAACTAAATGAATAAATGCCTGAGAGCTGCTCAGCAAACATCCTCAACATTCTGCCATGTGATCAGGGCCTGGACTCTTCTTAACCTTAACCTGGCCAAAACAACTATGTACATCAGCTTGACTAATTTAAATTGTTGCATTATCCAGTGTCACTTAAATTTCCACAATAATCATACAATTCAGAAGTAAAATAGTGAGTATCAAAACGTGTAAAATGAGTTAAAATTCTCAAATTCATAATCAAGTTTCCTTCCTAAAGTAATACTTTTTGTCTTCTGTTTAGTTCCAGTTATAGACTTTACTCCATCCCAAGTCTTCACAAAATACAATATAATTAGTCACAATCTCTATGAGATCGTCTACTGATTTAAACAAACCCCAATCTGTACATTTAAAGCTCCCCCTCAGCGCTTGAATTGAGTCATCAGACCACACAGGAACTAATCTTTTCTTAGTTTTTTTTCTTAGTCCCTTTTCTTAGTCCCTTTTCAGGACAGGTTTATAAACAGGGGCCAGATAGACAACATGATGGTCAGACAGGCCCAAAGGGGCTCTCAATGACAAATTATATGACTATTTAATAGACCCATAACAAAGATCCAGACATTTCCCACATCTAGTAGGACAATCCACATATTGATCAAAATGGCTGTGATTTTTCCATTTTACAATGGTTAAAATCTCCCGTCAAGAGAGATGCTTTGCAACCGATGCACCGCTTTACATAAAATATCAGATGCATTTTTCGCATTAGCCCTTGGATGAATGGATGCAACGGAGATAAATATTTGTGGAAACTCCCAGGGTAAGTAAAACGGGCGAAGTGATGCCGTCAAGAGTTATATACAGACAATATCAGAACTGCTCATGATTTTCATTTTTGGGAGAACTTTAAGCTTTAAGCTCTTTAAGATCCAAAATGTGCTGAATAGTGACACGTTGTTGATCAAGCAAAATAAATGGTAAATGGACCAAAATTAGCTAATTACAATATAATTATATACCACTGTAATAAATGTAGTACTGCGTACAGATTACCAGTAGACCACGCATCCGTACTCTCGTTCAGTCCAGTGCTGTGAAACGGTGAGAAACTGCTAGCTTCGCTCAAATGAATCCATCATTATTAAACTAACACATGCTCAAAAACATGAATGCACCACTGATTCTTCACAACAGATGTTGTGCTGTGCGACAAATGAAAACTCAATGGAGGGAGACACTCGTTCGCAGAGAGGGGCGGCTTCCCCACTCAAATTAGATTATACTGTCAGCTAGTGAGAACGGCCTTGTGATTAACTCAGATGGTCTGGTCTAATGTCTTCAACGACGTAAAAAAGTTAAGTTTACATTTCAGTTTACATTTATAACTGAACTACGTGTTTGTTAAGTGTGTCTCAAGAATATTCTTGAAGTATGAAGCAGTGTTTTTTTTTTAAATGGCTTTCTTGTTAGAAACGTGGGCTTTGTGTGTGTTTCCAAAGGGATGAGTGGGCAGAGGCGATCCAGATGGTGGCAGATAAACTCCAAAGACAAGAAGAGGAACGTATCCAGTGTAGTCCCACCTCACAGATAGACAACATGGGAGAGGAGGAGATGGACACGTCTATCAGCCACCACAAACGCAAGGTGCCTTCAAATACAGATTTTGATGTTCGCTCTGAACAATGTTTCTGTCCGAGAGTAGTGTGTGTGCCAAGTCTTTTATGTCACATATCATACAATGAACTTAGACCCAGGAAAACAAAGTCTTTTAAATTTAGTATTTTTTCATTTCATTACATTGTTTAGAGGATAAGAAGCAAATTTAAGTTTTTTATTTATTTGTTTTGTTTTGTTCATATGTCATGCTATATCTTCCTCACACTTGGACTGCAGAATGGGCATGAAATGGGCAATGAAATGGGCAAAACCAATAGGATTTTTTTTTTTCATTCACCAATTAATTTTGAGGTTTCAGGATTTTGGTTAACCAAACTTTGTTTAAAGATGATTCTCAGCTATGTTATGAAAGATATAACGGCATGGCTGGACTGGGGCTAAAATTTGGCTCTGGCATACCCAGCCCATCCGGCCCATGAGTTCCCCGTGAATGTTTTTGCTGGGGTCGGGGCCTTAAATTGGCGTAAATAAATAAAACTAGGACAAGGACAAATAATGATAGATATTATCGAATTTGCTACAAATGCAGATAAACTTAATATTGCTTTTTTTGTCACACAGAAATGCACTTGACAGTAAAGCACTGATGATTTTGAGCTAGGATGCAGTAAAGTAAATTTACTCCTTTTAAATGCTGTCATCATTTACTCACTCTCGTGTCATTCCAAACCTGTATGACTTCTGTGAAACACAAAAGATGATGTTTTGAAGAATGTTGCAACCAAGCCATTTTGGTTAGGCTACCATTTGAATATTGTATGAACCAAAAAACAGACTCAAATCATTTTATTTTATGCTACACAGAAATAAATTCATTTAGGTTTGGAATGACATTAGGGTGAGTAAATGATCACATTTTTGGGTTGAACAATAATATTTTTTTAAGAGTTAACACATGATTTAAGTAAGACACTAATATCTGTCTTTCATGAGGCTATTAAATTTCATTAAATCTATTTAAAAAAGTTAATACAACTTTTAAAGAGGAAAAAAAGTTAGAATTTTTAAAGTTTGAAAGTATGAATTAACCTTGTCCTTAATTCATGGGATACAGATTTTAAAACTGTTTTATAGACTGTAGTTTAACTGTAGGCCAGTTTCATTTAAATGTAAGATCATGGTAGCCACAGAGTAAAAAACATAGACTGTAAAAACCTTGATCCTCATTATATGGCTATATGGTTTCTAAAACTAAACATATATAATAAACTATTATATTTGTTAGTAAAAAAAAGTTCACCTGTAGAAAATACGAAAACAGCCTCTATAAAAGTGATTTATATTCTGCAATATTAAAGTAAGTAATATAGCAAAAATGTTAGTAAATGTTTCTTCCAAAACACTATATTTCTTCACTGTTAGCTGCAATGTAAATTGTGGTTCTGCTAAAGTGAAACGTTTGTGTGTTTTGCCGTTTTCCACTTTACCTCGTCATACATGCTCGCGGCTGTTTTCAGCTGATTCAACACAGAACCTGTAATGTCTCTATATCATACTATTGTATAAATTTGTATTGTGTAAAAAATAGAGCAGCATTTAAACACAGTGTACGTTCGTCAGTGGCTGCGGTGTGCGGATATTCGCCTTTTGCAGTTCCATGCGCTCAAACAGCCTATTAATAAATAAATAAATAAATAGAAAAAAGCGCCTAATATGGAGGGGAGGTCTCTCTCACTTCGGCTTGTCAATTCAGAAGACAAACCAATGGGCCGCTGTCGCTGCATGTTGTCAGTGGTACAATTTTTTTTTAAAAATTAAAAAACACTACCGGCCCCAAAGTGCATCGGCCCACTGGGCAAATCCCCAGTATGCCAGATTACCAGTCCAGCCCTGTATAACGGAATATATTGATATACCATGGGTTTTCCCATTCAATGCAATGTATCTACACTGTATCTAATTAGCATATTAATGTGTTCTTGGAGCAACATGTGATAAAAAAAATAAGTGTAAAAGTGGGAGTAATAGTTGGCAACATTTTCATTAAAATATCAAATATTTTACAGTAACATTGCAATATAATTTCTTTCCCTATTCATTTGTTGTATCTCCCAAAATGCCTGATAAACATACTTATCTATGAAATAGTGCCCTATTTTGTAACAGAGAGTAACATTTTGATTAGAAACCCCATAACATTTTCTTGAGATGTTGATTTGTAACAAACAATTTTAAAATATATTTCTATATATATTGTGCTAAATTTGATCATTCAGTCATTTTTAAAGACCAAGGAGGAGTTGCTGTCCTGGTAAAACCTCAAAACTAATAGTATCTCTGAAAAGGCCTGAATGTGCTCTTTACAGGACACCCAGAACTGTGACATGTATGGTGTCAGAAAAATTCACTAAAATATAACGTCCTCATATGAGGACAGTGACACCCAGGACGTTATAACGAAATTCTTAGCCATTGTTTGAATCCTCATTTTTAAGCAGTTTATGGCTATTTGACTTTTAAGTTATCAGTGGCACAATTCATACAAGAAATACTCAATGAAGTAACTTGGAAATGACTCTATTTTCTTTCTGGAGCAGCTATAGAAGCACCGTCAGCTTAAAGGCTCAATGCACGCCTACAGCTGAAGTTACACCGCCGCCCGTAGATTCAGGATATACTGTATGAAACAGACCTTATAACTCAGTTGCACAGAATTATGAAACTCTCTCTCAATAATGTGTTTTAAGGCTGTGTATTTCTGGGAGTTTCATCATTTTTAAACAACAAGCTAATGTACAAACATGTCAGTGTGTTGGTGGCAGTGGAGTCTCAGAGCAGCAGGATTACATCCCCGCAGCAGATATAGAGATGTGGACACATTCTGATTGAGTTACTTTAACAGAATAGAAATGTAGACCCTATATGCATTGCATTTCAATACGCCTGAAAATTTATAGCTTTTTCTTTTTTGCAGACAATGAATGACTTTGACTACTTAAAATTATTGGGAAAAGGCACTTTCGGAAAAGTCATTCTCGTAAGGGAGAAGGCCAGCGGGAAATATTATGCAATGAAAATTTTAAAGAAAGAGGTTATCATAGCAAAGGTAAGATTCATCAGGGATATTTTATGAATGAATTTTATGTCAAAATGTTTTGATCTTTTAAGGCACAAATCTTATCTTCAAATAAGGCACTTTGTATTGTGTGAGTTAGGTTAATGACATTTTTACAGTTATAAAAGTATCATTTTACTTCCATGCTTTGTAATACAATCCCATTATATATGTTCTGTAAGCAAACATGGTTTAGCTTGAGAAAATACAATTCCTGATCCACCTTTTTTTTTCTTCCCGTAGGACGAAGTGGCCCACACGCTCACAGAAAGCAGAGTACTAAAAAACACGAGACATCCTTTTTTAACCGTGAGTGCACATTTTGTAATGAACTATCACTCAAGAACTTAAAGCTTCACAATGCTTTTGTATATATGATTGGCTTTTCCCTGGAGCCTCATTATAATGTAGAGAATAAACTGTAATAAATTAACGGCCTAAATGTAGCTGTGCATCTGTTGAGAACTCGCCAGTGAGAGGTAATTTTCTGACACTCCAGATGCTGTTGTATGCCACGCAACATACACAGCAGGTTTAGCAAAAACAATTTACTACTGTCACTCAAGCTGGTGTTCCCTCGTAAACTTCACCTTCCCTCAAAGTTAGCATCAAGGCCTAAGAGAAAGAGCAAAGCTTTTCAAAACGCTCCTTTCATTTTCTTTCGAGACAAACACTTCTCTCACTGCATACATTTTGATGAGTGTCTCACGTTGCGTTTGTTTTAGTTTTGTGGGATTTTTGCCTTTTGTTTTTCTTCTAATGGTGTATCCACCTGCTGTTTCAGTCTTTGAAGTACTCGTTCCAAACAAAAGACCGCCTATGCTTCGTGATGGAGTATGTCAATGGAGGAGAGGTACGTGTGTGTCTGCATCTGCTTTTTTGCATGTCTGTCTTATCGTCTGTGTTGGCAGACAGTCTATTTCTGTAGTAATGCTGCCACTAATATCTGCATACTGTGCAGCTGTGGTGAGCTAAAAATGTTCATCTGTTATCAGAGAAAACTTGAGTGCAAGAGAGAAGTGCCTGATCATATCTTGCAATACATCCACAGTTTGAAGAGACATCCTTTTGGAAAAATGTAACAAAAATCAAATTATCAAACAATATTATTAGCAACCGATAACAATGATGTTTAAGTAAAAAGTGATGTTTGTTTTATTTTAATTTTTTGGATGCAATAAATTATTATTATTAATTGTTAAATTATTTTATGCAAAGTTGTTTTGGAATTGAAATGAATAAAAACTAAATGTAAATTATACTGCATTTATATAGCGCTTTCAACAGACCCATGGCCGTCCGAAGTGCTTTACATATTGCCTCACATTCACCCGTTAACTCATACACCAACGGCGGTGTCAGCCCTGCAAGGCGCCATCCAGCTCGCCGAGAGCAGCTGGGGTTAGGTGTCTTGCTCATAGACACCTCGACACTTTGTCAGGTGGAACCGGAGATTGAACCACCAACCTTTTTTGGTTTGTAGGTTTGTAGACAACCTTCATGAACCACTGAGCCACTGCCGCCCCATCAATATTATAATTTTAATATTTATTTTATTATTTTATGCAAATTATTTTGTAATTTAAATGGTTAGAAATGTATTATTATTATCATTAGTAGTAGTCCTTTTTATTCCTTATTTTGCTATTTCAAAAGTAATCTTTGTTTTGGATTAGGTGTAACTTACTTTTGAATGAATGTATTAACTAAACGTTGAGTAATTATGTAAACAAAGGACAAAACGGTTTACACCACTATGATCACAGCTGTTTGCTGTTGATCATATTAATGTTAGGCTGTTTTTGGATTCATTTCTTTAGAGACTTACCAAATGGTACTATTTATCAGTAGACCTGATTTTTCTACAACCAAGTACATGTTTAAAAGTGTAAAAATCTGTACAAACATTCAAATTGATTATTGGTTAAATAACTATTTCAGACTGAAAATGATTGTGTCGTTGTAAGTTTCGGTTGCTCAGGATGCACTTGGTAGAAGTTAGACAGTGTCGCTCTGTTGATATGGCAGAGCGCATGATTCCATCTTGAGGGAATCAAGTTTTGATAAATGAAATTCCACCACCAACGGTGCTGTTTAATCAGAGAAGCGGCAATCTCGCTCTCATTCCCTCAGTCTGCAATGTCACCTGCTCCCCCTGCCTGGTCCAGCCAGAGCCCCTAACCTCCACCCACTGTGCAGAGCCCATCCGTCTCTCCCCTTTCAGCCTCACCACATTCACAGCTGCCAGTGCTCTGATGAAGGCACACCTGTCCTCGGCCACCCCGGTCCCCTGCACGCCTCCCGCTTACCCCCTCCTTCGGCTGATCAGCGAAGCCGTTAGCTCTCCCCGGACAGCCATATTCAAACACCCCACAGCAATTAATAGACAGACTCTCCTCATTGGGTTTCTGGGTATTTTCTATAAGCCGGGTTCAAGTGGTGCTGAGGGCCAAACAGTTGACAGGAACCCTTGACATCGACTCGGGAGGGGAGAGGGAAGATACTCCATAAAAGCTACGGCAGAGATGATTGCAGGGGACGGGGTGCTCCTGCCACTTTAATGGAGCGTTAGCCCATGAGCACGCAGCGCTGCCTTTAACAAGATTGGTGTATTGATTAAAATGCTGATTTAACAGGCCGCGCCGGCCTGTCTCTGGAAAGCCGGGGATGATGTGCCAGCTGCTGTCTGGGTTCGCTGGGCGTCCTCCGAGGGCCTTGCCATCTATCATCTCAATATGGCGATGTGAGGCAGTTTGTGTTGTGTTAATTTCCTCCAATAAATCAGTAATTATTGCAATCCTGTCCCTGCTGTTTACCCTGCAGCTGTTTTTCCATTTGTCGAGAGAACGGGTGTTCTCCGAGGACCGCACGCGTTTCTACGGCGCCGAGATCGTTTCCGCCCTCGACTACCTGCACTCTGCCAAGATTGTGTACCGGGATCTCAAGGTAAACAGAAAAAGGGGAAAGAATTCATATATTTAGAGAGAAGGTTTTGTTCAGTCGTGATGCCTTTATCCGAATGTATATCATGGGACGTGGAAAATGTAATTAAAAGCTCTAGAGTTTGGGGCTTTTTTCTTTGGTTTTTGGAAACATCAAACTCTGGCGGCTGTGGATGATGACACAGTGTTTTGCTCGCAGCCTTGGACCAAGCCAGTTGTGAAAGAGCCAAGAAACTTGGACAAACAGCTTAGCCATTAAAATTGAAAGGTTAAATTAATGTGGCTTGAAGTTTCTTTCCACTACCTGGGAATAAATACATTTTTGTAAAAAAAATTTTTTTTTTTTTTTTTTAAACCATCATTAAAATCATGAATTAAGAAAACTAGTGCACTTTAAATATTTTTAGTTGTTGTAAGATTTATATTTTACCCATGAATTTAATACATGTAGAAGCCATGTGTGTTCATTGTATTATGAAGATGCTTTAATGAAACAAACTGATGAGCATCACATTTTAATTCTGGCAGTCTATAAGTCAACAAATTATTTTCTTTTTGCCCAGCTGGAGAACTTGATGCTTGATAAAGATGGTCACATCAAAATTACAGACTTTGGCCTCTGCAAGGAAGGAATCACCGATGCTGCTACCATGAAGACCTTCTGTGGGACGCCAGAGTATCTGGCTCCAGAGGTAAAGAAACCCCTGTTGATTAACTAAACTTACACCTATCCCCCAAACTGTCAGTATTAATCAGTGGAGAGTCAGTAGACCATGGACATACTCAGCAATTTTTAAATGATACATTTATGATTTCTAATAATACCCCAAATCAAGTATGGCTGTTTTTTATTGAATGATCCTATTTAAACATTAGCTTTCATGACATGTTTCATGAGTGCCTTGAACAAAATGTTACTTAAAACTAGCAAGCTTACAATTTAGCTTTCTATCTAATTCAGAGCAAAATGAAGAATAAAAACTGCTCTCAGACCATCAGGAATAATCAAGCATCTTAACTTTAAACCCGAGGGTCTTCCAGAAAGCAAGGTCGCCTCCAATTAAATGGATGCTAAGATGTAGCACACCATACTTTTTCTTTTCTTCATCTTTTGTTTAATGCAATCATATCTTATCTTTTAATCTTGAATCAGTATTTTATTAATGTAAACAAGAATGATATTGTTAGTTTGATGTTAATTATGAATTAAAAAAAGAAAGATTGATTGAACAAAAAAAAGAAAGAAAAAGAAAGAAATGTTTATATGGCTGTGTACGTTTTTTAAAATTTATTTTGATTCCACATTTCACATGTATTTTTATTATAAAAATACATTATATAGAACTTGTCTTATCTTGTCCCGTTGAAAAAACAACAACTTTGAGTGCAGGATGATGATGTGTGAGATACAAATAGAATAAATCATGTTGAGTAAAATAAAAATTTGTTATAATGGGACTTTATAATTATATATAAATGTATTATATATTATATAATATTGTGCAAAATCTGTTACGCCCACTGAAGCCTCTTCAATAAGGCATGCATGTGCTGAAAACCTCTGAAGTAAACTAAACCTGGAACATTACCTGCTCCAGAGAAGGTTATGTTTAGAGAGTAAGTTGCAATGGCTACTTAGCCTTAAAGTTACCTCACGTTTCAAAAACCAAAAGTTTAGGTTATCCTTATGAGGTTATCCTTAAATTGAGGTTATAACTTACCAAAGTATAATAACCTGCTTTCTGGAATACCTATGTGATGCTGTATATATAGTAGATATGTATATTACAATTAGGGCTATCAATTTGACATGTTAATTTGGTGCAATTTAACTGTGTAAAAAAAATATTTTGTTAAAACGATTAATTGCATTAACCTGTACGTTATCTTATATTGCATGCTGTTGCTTGGTGACAAACATGATTGCAGAGCAACAGCTGACTTCATGATGAAGTCTATTAGAATGCAGTTATATGACCATAAGATTCAAGATATTAGGGCAAAAAGGCCCCTGTATGGGTTTTAGTTTTATATCTATATCATATGATATAGTTTATCAATATCACATGAGCAAGAGTGTTGTTTTTTCACCTAATATCTGCACGATTGCATATGTGATTTTACAACAAAAACAAATTTGAACAAATGGTTACATTTCAGACACAATATTGCCAGTATTGACTCTTTTTGCTAATTTTTGTCAATGAAAATAGTTCCAACTATTTTGAATAAGTAATAAAAAAGCTAAAAAAGTATTTTCTATATAGTATGAATGTGTGTAATGTGACTGTAATCTGGAAGTACTACTTTTGCCCATGTTGCCCATCTTGCCTCACGTGAGCTCCCAGCGCCGTTTGCCGCCACGTCATCGCCATTCACAAATCCTCTCCCATGGCCTCATGGGATAGTAAAGTGTCCATCATAAACACACTTCAGAATCTCTCCAGAAGAAGTCGGTCAGCCGGGTACTTTTTGCCTCCTCTTTAATGAGTACTGTGAATTCAGACATAATTCTTTTGTTACTGTTTTTCGCCTACTATATAATAGCGAGTTCGGATGCAGCCACTCTCACTTTCTTCATTCCTGAATAAATCAGCCGTTTGAAAGAACAACTGAATGACTCATTCATTAAGACAGTGACTTGCTGCCACCTACTACCAGTTTTAATTTCATATTTCAATATATATATTTTTTTAAAACAATAGCTTAAACGATCTTTGTAAATATGCCTGAAAACTTCAGATGCAGTTTCTGAAAAAATGTTACAGCACTAATAATTTGTTATTTTCTTTGCATTATATATATTTCATTATCTTGCTTTAGTCATGATTTTATTGTTGATGACGTAATGGTGAGACAAATACCGTGACTATTTGCTTCAAACCCTTCAGAGTTGGCAAATTGTATAGTTGTCTTTTTTGCGAATTAATGATTTTTCTTCTTTTATTCTTGCGTTTTATTTTTATTTTTTTTGGCAAAATTGTGTTTTTGCTTAATGCCACTTATCAGAATTTTGCAAAACAGTTCTTACACAAACAACAGTCTACTTATAAACAGCCAGTTTGACTCTAACAGAATTATTTTTAAAGACATTTCTATCCTTCATATAATAATTGTAATTTTGTTTTTGATTATTTAAATTGATTATCTTGATTACTGATGCACTATAAGACCAAAACAAACTTCACGGTGATGAGGACGTCAGTAACCTGCAGCCATGCAGAATGAATTACCAAAGATACTTGTACAGTAATTTGGGGCATGGGTGCCATTGCTAGGTTATCATCACTGGCTTTGTAACCATTTTGATCTCAGATATGGGTAGGGATAATGTGTATAGACCAATCGGACACTAGCTGGAGTACACTCGGATTGGATTGCTTTATTTGTGGAGTTTACACATACAAGTAGTTCTTATGTTCAGTAAAACACTCAGATCACTTGTTTGGGAAGGTTTTTGGGCTTTTGATAAAAAGGCTACCATGGTTCCAAATGCCTTAACTTTTGGTTGCTTTGAGATTTGGCCCAGGTGCAGTTAAGATACCATGATTGTGATCAAGCCCAAATTTGATGACCTTTATGACCTGTCATATATATTACATATGCAGTATACCTGTCTAATAGTCAGAATTTCAAGCATGAAATTTTAAACAAAACAAATCTATAAATTGTATCCCTTTTCTGGGGTTTTCTCAGCAGTGTTTTAACATAAGAGCCTCCAAACATGAACAAGATATAATTTTCTTCAAAATTTGTAAGTTTATCTATCAAATCAGACCATGAACTTGATGATGCGTTGTTTATTTGTAGAGTTATAAGCCACTACTTTCAAGAAGAAGTTAAACTACAGTGAAATTGAAATTAACTGCAAAGCTTGTGCGGTTGAAAAACAGTAATGATCAGGAACACCCTACAGTACACCGAACTGTACAGGAAGCTTCTGATGATCATGATAACGATTTCTGTAAAGCCTCTATATTGTATGTTCTTAAAAATAATTTGAATATTTATCTTTTCAGAATTGTTGCTGCAAACAAACTGGTGTTAGGTCATATGAATTTTATTTTAAAAGTGCAAGGAGGAAAGTATATTATATGTATTATAACTATGTATTATAACTTTATTTTATTATAACTTTTTGCATTGTAATTATGGTTACAATTATTCTTTATTGGTTATAAAGTGTATTACTATATACTATATACACCAAGGCTGCATTTATTTGATCAAATATAAAATACAAAATACAGTAAACCAGTAATATTGTGAAATATTATTACAATTAAAACATCTTTTCAGGATTCTTTGATGAATCGTTAAAGTTTAAAAAATAATACTCTGAAAATGTATATTTTGTAACATTGCCTTTCAGTCTTTTTAATGTGTCCTTGTTAAATAAAAGTATATTTTTTTCTTTAAAAAAATTGTATTGATCCCACATTTGTGAAATATATAGAAATACTATATTAATATCATTCCACTCCATTATGTGTGTAGGTTTCATTGAAAGTAGTGTTATTAGATATTTTTGTCAGTAATATGATGCACACCGCATTAAACCAGAGCCATAGATCATGTTTTAAATAAATATATAGTAAAAATAAGTATCACTTTTATTTCCTTTGTACAGTAGTTTGCCGTTTAGCCTTCTGTCCAACCAGAGGTGTACACGGGCCCAGATTGCAGTGGCTAAATCCATATTTATAGACAGGAGGGGGGAGCGGGCAGGGGGCGGCAGCGGGAGTGCAGGGGGATATAGATTCCACTCGAAAAAGTACGGAAGACTATTTGGCGCAACATTTTGTTTTGCTCAGCCTGGCCGCTGTGCCAGGAGATGATTTGAGTGTTGGTTATTTTTCACAAGAGTATGTGATTGCACAAAAAAGTACATGCTAAACAGAGGCAGATGGTGGCAGATGGGGAAGGTTGGAAGAAGGTGGCTGGGAAACCTGGAAATCTATACTGCCGTACTGGTGTAAAAATAACAGAGCACAGCCTGAGCCAAGTTCTGGAGATGCAAAGTAGAGGGGGATTAAAGGGAGAGAGAGAGAGAGAAAAAGAAGAAAGAGAGAGAGAGTGTGAAAGATATTTTGAGGAAGAAAAAAAAATCATTTAAGGTTACAAAAGTGAAATTGGAATAGTTTCGCTTAAATTTGGCCCTCACCAAATGTTTTAAGTGTTAATGAGAATGAATGAAGATACATTTACGGAAATACTTCTCTAATAACAGTTCGTTTTCACAAGCTGTATGTCATCTGTCATCGAGTTCTCATCTGTCACATCTTCAGCATTAGTAATTACAGTGTTTCTGCAGCATGTTTGCAACCAATAAAACATTATCGCTGGTTTCCAGGTGTGATTCAGAGCACATTAGTTTTATCTAAATGAGCCTACAGGACGTGCGTTTGTCAGCATGCTGGTGTGGCTACCGCTCGTATTGTTGAAGGATGCGTACAGGTGTTTAGCAGCAGGTAAGCGTGAATACCCTGATCCGTGCGCGTTTACAGTATTTGTGCATACATTTGTGTGCACTTTGCACACCCTTATTTGTGTTCATGTGCGCAAGCGTCCTCGTGTAGCCTGGCCAAAGTGGGATAAGCTCATGGAGGCTGTCTGTTCCACTGCCCTGCTGGGGAACTGGGCTGGTGGAGCCACAGGCTCTCTGTCCCATCCCTCCCTGGCCAGCCTTGCCAAGGGCCCAGTCCTGGGAGCAGCAGCCCTGCCACATGGCTGTCCGAGCAGGGGCCTGTTCCTCCCCTGCGGCCGCTCCTCCTCGCCTGTGGCTCTGGAACAGGGAGACCCCAACTGGCTCTGTGTGCATTAATCGCATCCCCGCCTGCAGCCGAGCTGCTCACGTACACTCCCAGGACAAACAGCACAATCCGGCCATACGTGCCGCACACACATGAACGGTGTCCTTGTGTTTTTTCTGTGCATGCTTACGGTCCTGTTTGCTTCCAGAACACACAGTCCTGTCCTGTCTTTGCATAGACATGCACAAACACACCCATTCTGTCTGTGCAATCCGAACACACTTTATCGTACACTTATTAAAGCGATTACTTTGATGAAAAGCAGCCTTAACTGGGGGAAATAATCAGCGTGAACTTTACTGTATGAATGAAGCAGCTGCAACAGAAATAGGATGAAAGATGCCCAAGTTCAGTCAATAATTCAATTAATCAATAATATAATAATCAATAATAATTGCAATAAATAATGATTCCACCATGTGATATAGTTGAAATCACACAATGCACGCATGTACTTTTCAGCACGTTTGATATAACATTTATTGATTCCGCCAAGTAACATACACTACTGTTAAAAAAAGTCAAGAGGTCAGCAAAACTTGTTCATGTTTTTGAAAGTCTCTTATGCTCATTAAGGCAGTAATATTGTAAAATATTACAATTTAAAATAGTGGTTTTCTATTTCAATATATTTTAAACCTGAATTTTCAGCATCATTACTCCAGTCTTCAGCGTCACATGATCCTTCAGAAATCATCTCATCTGCTGATTGGGTGCTCAAGAAGCATTTCTTCTTATTATTATTATTAATGTTGAAAGCAGTTTTGCTGCTTAATATTTTTGTTAAAACCATGATATTCTGTCAAGTTTCTTAGACAAATATAAATTTCAAAAGAACAGGATTTATTTGAAATAGACATTTTTTTGTCTTAAAAAATGGAAATCTTTACAGACAATTTTTTATATATTTCATGAATCTTTTCTGACTAAAAGTATTATTATTTTTTTAATTAAAAATGTCTGATCACAAACTTTTGAATGGTAGCATAGTTTAAAACACACAATGTGCAATATTCCATTCAGCACATTTGCTGTATGTGGCGTAGTCATATACACCCATCTGACTGTATGGAGGTTGTTAGCGCTGCTTTCACACATGAACGTTCATATTGTGCTCCCTAATCAGGCCGAGTAATGAATGCTGCTGTTGACTCATGCAGGTCTGCCCGTTTTTAAAGATCAGAAAGGAGACATCATTATAACACCACTCTGAGCATATGCTTAACTGGCTCAGTGCCAGCCAGCCTTGTCATTAGTCAGACGTATTAATCACGACTCTCCGCTCTGAAGAGCTCTCCGTTGCACGCTAACTCCAGCCGCCTTGTTTCTGCCACCTAGACTTTAAGAGCTATACCGGTAAGGTGTGTATGAGCGTCCTCGGTAATTGGGTCCCAGGATGCTTGCCCAAAAGCACAGCTTTGATCCAGTGATATCAGGCTTTTAGGACTGTGCTTTCAGGTTCCAACTGTATCCTGTGCTGGACCTTTGACCCCGATACGCTGGAGCAGAATGAACGTTCAGTTGCTTTTATCAGTCTAGAACTGATGGGCCAGAGAGACAGAGCTGGCTTGCGCTGATATGATTTTGGTGATGAGAAGCACTACAATAAGAGTGTGTGAAGTGCTGCCATTATCGGCTACTCATATTCATATATTAGCACTGTTGTTCATAACTGCCATTCATTTTGAAACTCTCAGCTGTAATGACGGTTATGGACATTAAATTGAGTGTTATGTTACACGTGGATGGATGATAGATGGATGGATGGATTTAAGAATGCATTATCGGTGTTAAATTTATTCAAATGGATATTGACAGCTTCTGTGGGGTGTGTCCAATTCAATTCAAATTCACACTGATGAGTGTAAAGTGAGATAGTTCTTAAGTTCTGAATCTTTCACAGCCCTAGTGCATATTATTAAAAACTTTTAGTGTTTATTCATGATTAAATGTTAAACAGGTTAAAATGTTTGTGTATGTGTGTTAGAGGTCTTCTCGGATCCTAGTCTGTACCCAACCCAAATCACTTCTTACCTGAACCTGATGTGTGCATAAATAACATTTTTTAAAGAATACCAGACCCGATACAATTAGACCCAAGTCTGACCCGACAGCATTCTGCAGTCAGTCAAGATAAATCCCGGTGCTGCTCACTTATTTGGCCACTGCTCCATTACTTTCATTTATTTATTCACTTAATTTATTATTACTTTATATTGTTGCCCAAGAGTCAAGGCCACTAATACTTAACCTGACCCGTTTCCGAGGCACTCGTCGAAGTTTTGGACCCGAACCCGGTTTGGGTCTCGGGTTTTTGGGATCCAAGTGGATTTGTGAAGACCTCTAAAGTGAGTGTTTGTCCTCAGGTGCTGGAAGACAATGATTACGGCCGTGCGGTGGACTGGTGGGGTCTTGGTGTGGTCATGTATGAGATGATGTGTGGCCGACTGCCTTTCTACAATCAGGACCATGAGAAGCTTTTTGAGCTCATTCTAATGGAGGACATCAAGTTCCCCAGGACGCTTTCTGCTGATGCCAAGTCCCTGCTGTCAGGTCTGCTCATCAAAGATCCCAATAAGAGGTACAAACCCAGAAACCAGATTCATCACAATACAGATCAGGTTGATTTCTTTATAACAGTTTTTTCTATATTTCATTTGTGTACAATCATTAGTTTCCTTCTGGCTAAATACATGTCCCGTCCTTTTATTTTTCCTGTCAGACTTGGTGGAGGTCCGGATGACGCGAAGGAAATTATGCGACATAGTTTCTTTGCTGGAATTGACTGGCAGGATGTCTATGACAAAAAGGTAACTTAGAATTTTTGCTGTCCTGCTTTCTCCACTACACATAAAGGCTCCCCCTTCCTTTCCCTCTGTACAGATAAAAACATTATTAAAATGATTCCGGTTCACATGAACTAACAGAACTAAAAACGATGTACTATGCGTGCCAGACAAGTAATTTGCTGGTCATTTTGTAAAGAAAACCTACCCAGCGCACATACGTATTCAATGTCAAACGCGCTTGCCTATAGACTAAACACGTAAAGCTTACATACATGCTGTCACCGTTCTCATAGAGTCACGTTTTTTGAAGTTTGCATTAAGATAATGGTATTGTTTCAAAACTTATTTAAAAAAACTTAATTTAGATCACATTTTAAAACATATTTCCAAGTTTGTGTTCTCAAGCCACTAAACACAGCTGCCATGCAAATGAACGCATTAGGAGTTTACTGTTTTGGTTGAAAATGGTGTTGTGTATGTGGCACCAAAGTAAATTATTATTTCCATTCCAAAAACTTACTTTAGCTGGAAAATATTTTTTTAGAGCTGATGTATAGCCAAAACAGTCTCTCTTCTATTAATTTCCTATTATCACTGTAAAGCTGCTTTGAAACAATCTATATTTAAATGGTGACTTCACACTCACTATTTGTTTAATGCTGTGCTGGATATTGTCCACCACTGCATCACAGTAAAAGTATATAATAAAAAAATAAAAATAACATTTTTTGTAATTGCAAATGTTTTTTGTAAGTGTGACTTTATCTCTTATCTTGTCATAAAAGAGTTTCTTATTTTATTTTTTCTTCTCGAGTCAGAAATGGGCTTCCACGAATATAACAATGGTCTTTCACTGTATCGAAGTTAGCAGTCATGACTTATAATTTAAGAACATTAAAAAAAAAATGTTCTATTGTTTTCTTTGTGTACAACTTTTTAATGGAGAAACATATTTTGTGTAACTTTTAAAATTGTCCATTAAAACTGTAAACAAAATACTTTTAATGCGGCATGTTAAAACAGAGGTTGTGTGTGACTCGATGTAATAATAGGTCACTGTCACTTAACCTGCCTTCTCAAATAACACAATGGCTGGCAGAGGAGGTGCGGTTCAGAGGCGTTAGATTGAGCCCTCCAGCTCGCCACACTATATGCAGTGTCAGATCTGCACTAACAGGTGCTCCGTGTTTTTTTGTTTTTTTTCATCCCCCTCTCTTCCTTCCTCAGCTGATACCTCCCTTCAAGCCTCAGGTGTCGTCAGAGACAGATACCAGATATTTTGATGAAGAGTTCACAGCTCAGACGATTACAATAACCCCTCCTGAAAAATGTGAGTTTGTCTGTTGTTTGTTTTTCTCTGCATATATTGACAATTCTGTAATGATAGAGAGCGCGTTCAGAAAACATACTGGCTTCGTGTAGTATTGTGCTGAATTAATTATCTTCTCAGTGGTGAGAGGCATTTTTGGCAAAAATCGAGATCACCTGAAAACTACGGGTGTTACTTTTTGTTCACACAATATTGTATAAGGTTTGTGAAGTCGTGATCTAGTTATATTCCGTATATTTCATCTGATCTTCATCTCACTTACACAGACCCAGACAAAATCTGGAGGATAATCGATTTAAAGATATTAAAAACTGCTTCTGAATACAATTAGTTGAAAGCATTTTCAAATTGGCCAAGATATTTTTTAGATTTATGCAATTTTATAAATTACAGTACAGGGCAAAAGTTTGGACACATTACTATTTGTAATGTTTTTGAAAGAAGTTTCTTCTGCTCATCAAGCCTGCATTTATTTGATCAAAAATCAAGATTTTTTTAAAATATTGTGATATATTACAATTTAAAATAATGGGTTTTCAATTTATTATACTTTATTTCTGTGATGCAAAGCTGAATTTTCAGTATCGTTCCTCCAGTCTTCAGTGTCACGTGACATCCAGTCTATCACATGATCCTTCAGAAATCATTCTAATATGATTCATTTTAAAAGTTGGAAACAGTTCTGCTGCTTAATATTTTTCATAACCTGTGATACTTTTTTATAATACTAAAAAAAGAAAAGAAAAAAGAAGCAAATGTTTTAAAAATAGAAATCTTTTTGTAAAAAAAAACAATATACACTACTGGTCAGTAATTTGGGGTCAGTCTTTTTTTTCTTTTCTTTTTCTTTTTTTAAATAAATCAATAACTTTATTCAGCAAGGATGTGTTAAATTGATAAAAATTGATAGTAAAGGAGATTTATATTATTTGAAAATATGTTTTTATTTTGAATAAATGCAGTTCTTTTGAACCTTTTATTCATCAAAAATATTAGGCAGCAGAACTGTTTCCAACACTCATAATAAATTAGAATATTAGAATGATTTCTGAAGGATCATGTGACAGACTGGATGTAACATGTGACACTGAAGACAGGAGTAACGATTGTGGAAGGAAAAAAAAGATAATTTAAAGTATGATCATTTGAAAACCCATTATTTTAAATTGTAATATATCACAATATAAAAAATCTTAATTTTTGATCAAATAAATGCAGGCTTGATGAGCAGAAGAAACTTCTTTCAAAAACATTACAAATAGTAATGTGTCCAAACGTTTGGCCTGTACTGTGTATATTTTGAGAAGTCTGAGACTCCTGCATTCTGAGTGGGCTTGAAAATGAATACTTTTATTCAGCATGGTTGCATCAAATCAACCAAAAGTGGCTGTAAAGACATTTATAATGTTACAAAAGATTATATTTTAACTTTTTATTAATCAAATAATCCTGAATAAAATGTATCAGTTTCCGCAAACATATTAAGCAACTGTTTTTAACATAAATAATAAGAAATGTTTCTTGTACAGCAAATCAGCATAATAGAATGATCTCTGAAGGATCATGTGACACAGAAGGCTGGAGTAATGAAGCTGAAAAATCAACTTTTTATCGCAGGAATAAAGGACATTTTATAATATATTAAAATAGAAAACTGCAAAAAAAATCTCAGTATTTTTCATATATTAAAAAAGGACACTTCGTGAGCATACGATGTTTCTTCCAAAAACATCCTAGTAATGACCTCTAAACTTTAGTATATACTTGACATTTTGTCTGTTACATAAACTCGTGATGAAAATGTTTTTTTCATAAAGGTTTGCAATCCAATATAAATGCTAAGCACTTCTTCCGTGTTTTAATGTTGTGATTCCATGACAGCCAATGAGAGCGAGCAAGCGCCACATACCGAATGTTGCTTGCTTCTATAGCTAAAACTTGGCAGTCATGAAAGTGGAGTATTGAGAATCATTTTTCACTGTAAAACGGAGCGTGTCCCAAGTGAGCCAGCTGACAATATAGATTGTCCCCCATTTGCTTTTCTTCTCAAGTCACGTTTGATCTGGCGAGTATCTGTGAGATCTCGTGTAAATGTGAAATCGTTCCAATCAACGAGTGTGTGGTCCGGCTGAATCATCTAGTGTGTGCATTCAGAGGATTATAATGCAAATAATAATAAATGGAGCAATTCCAATAGGGTCCTCACACCATCAATGCTCGGGCCCTAAAAATCAGTTGAAACTGCCCTTATGTCTGTGGTTTCCCAGTTTTAAAATCAGTTAAGATGAGATGGGCCTTATACAGCTAGTTTGATTGTTGTGGGTCATACAGCTGTACAGTGCTGTTATTTTTTTCTGAAGTCCACCAAAATCTCTCTTGATCAGAAGAGCAGCCAACTTTTTTTAATCTGTATTATTTTCCCTGATTTGAGGTTACTTTTTCCATCAGCGACCTTGACTGTATAAACATTTATTAAATTATATGCTAATCAAAAATGTTAAGCAGTTTTTGTGCTTCAGCTGCAAATGTTGGTTACTTTACTTCCCATCAACTGAATGCTAAATTATTAAATGTGTTTAGAGAGTGTGAGGCGAAAGGCAGTAATATTTTCAATTTCAAAGCCAAAACTTATAGAAGGTCTAGTTGATATTTAGGATGTGTGGGATGAATACAATTTTGTCCTCATAACCCTTTTAATAAAAGTAACAACCTTGTTTTCGCCTGCAAACTGTCTTCCACAGACTCCATATTCAACAGCTTGTTTCCTGTGTGTGGGTGCCAGTTTTTTGGCATATTGCAGGCTTTTTTTGTGACCTGATGGGAAGTGTAAAAGTGGCTCAGATAAAGTTTTCTTCACAGCTAACTGCAGAAAATATTTGATTAGCTAAAGCCTGGCTGAAAATGACCGTCAACATTAGCCTAGCCACTCTTGACCGATTGTCCTTGTGCCCTTCTCCTCAGTCGATGAAGATGGGATGGACTGCATGGACAACGAGCGACGGCCACACTTCCCCCAGTTCTCCTACTCCGCCAGCGGGAGAGAGTGAGCGCCACGCAGACGACACTGCCTCATCCTCCTCATCAAGGTCATCACTGGAACAAAATTAGGTCTTCAGCTTCTAACAGCCCCAGCCCTATTGACTCTCCATCGTCCATCTTGGTTCTTTCATTTGTTTAGCTAGACCAAGGGAAACTTCTGATTTAGGGTGATGGGAATTTGCACGTGGGGTCGGACCGAGGTCCAGCCCGCTCAAACGTCCTCACAGCTCCAGCCCAAAGGTTGGGTCGAGATGGGAGAACTTTTGCTGTTTGCTAGGAGTTTTGTATTTATTGCGTTTTTCTCTTTGGTTTGAGATGTTGCTCCACATTCCTTACTCAATGGGAACCGGTATCAAGACACATCCGTTCAGTTCAGATGAAAACGTATAACTGCATGGCTAGAGATTCACATGGGTTTTACGATTGCAATCTCTCGGGTACACGTAGTATAACTACACACGATCACTCCAGTGTCAGCTGCTTTTGTTGTTACTGTTTTTAAGGCTCACCTTCTGTTATATAAAGTTAAAACTGCCATAAACGGTTTACTCAGGCTTCACAGAGGACATCTGTGTTCAACTCCGTCATCAGGACTAGCTTTACCCCTCATCATTCCACAACACAGTATTCTTTCGTATATAGCCCTGTGAAACTGAGCTATGCAGTGCTAAAACTACCCGTTAGAAACGCTTACTCAGATTAATTCAACCATAAATGTGTTCACGGAAGGCTTTATTTCTGGCATATCACTCCCTAAGAAGAATTGTCTCAGTGTTTTATGTAAAAGATGGCACGTTTGACTGATGTGGAATGCAGTGATACATGGCTGTGATGTAGTTTCATATGATGAATTCCCCAAAAGCCCACATTTTTGTGAGAAACCCTTTCCACTCAACGCTCAATAGTGCATTCACAGTATAACAACAAGAGAAAAAAGACAGCATTAATGAAAAGAATGGCTGGAAGCACTATTTTGTTTGTTTTATAAAAATTGATGTATTTAAGCTATTTTAATTTATTTGTTTCTTTTTGTTTGTTTGTCCTCTCGTTTATTAAGAGTGCTTTCTAAGTCTCCTTTTTTAATGAAACGAATGCTCCTAAGAAGGCTTACGAATGTAGATGGGTCAATGCATTGGCCTTTGTTTGTTTTTTTTGTTCTTCCCTGAACCGTTTTCTTTTTACACCAGTGTAGTGTTGTTCTCTGAGGAGTTTCATTATCCTCCTCTGAGTGATGCTGAAATGTGTTGCTTGTCTTTCCACCAATGAAAGGGCTGTACAAGACCACACTGATTCATTCAGCTGTCCTCTGGCTGTAGGTTACTGTACGTGGAAGTCTGTAACAGAGCAGGACTCGCGTCCCATTTGCGTTAGCATTTAAACAACTTTGCACATTCTGGTTGAGAGTGAAATTTAAAGGTCCCGTTCTTCGCGTGTTTTCGAAGCTTTCATTATGTTTAGAGTGTGCAATATAACCTGAGTTTATGTTTCGTGTGCAGAAACACAGTATTTTTCACACAATTGACTTCTCTGTACAGCGCTGTTTCCTCTGTCCTAAAAACGGCCTGATGATTTCCTTGTTCTATGAAGTCCCTCCTTCAGAAACACGTAACGAGTTCTGATTGGGCCAGCACTTCCTGTGTTGTGATTGGACAGCAGCTTAGCGCACTTTGCCCGGAAAGGTCCCGCCTCTTACCATAACGGGGAGATGCAAGCGCTGAATGCACGCTCTTCTCCACGTGGGAGAGCAACAAGACCACGCCCCCTTTTTTGCGTGTTCTTGTGGGCGGAGGGTTAGTCAACAAACGGTTCTAGTGACGTGATTACATCCCTGCACTTCCTGCTGTTGTCCAAACCGGCCGTTCGCTGTAGGCTTTGAAAGGGAACTTCTGTTAAATAAAATATCTCGCTTGGCATTGAACTTTGAGCTTTATAATTTTACAGGTATTATTTATGCTCTAACAGCAACATTACACACTAACTAAAGTTTGAAAGATGGAATCGCGAAGAACAGGACCTTTAAGGAATCATTTTGTTTCATTGTAGGTATGGAACGGTTCAATGCTATTTTGAGCGTTAATATCATGTTCACATTCCTTCCTAAAATACTATAGTACAAAAATCGAATCCTTCCACGCCATTTAGATATTAGCTTACAAATTCTTCGATGAATAGCTAAAAAATATTTCTGGTTGCAGACTTGAAGCTTGATAAGGATAGGTGAGGGAACCAGGACAGTGATGAATGAGTTCAGATGGACAGTGTTCTTCAAATGAGATATTAAAGGGAAATATTGGAATTATTGAGTAATAATTGTGATATATGCAGTACATTTCTTGATAGTGTTCGGCAATAAAAGAATGTCTGTGGTGTTTATTCTCTGAGTGTAAAGATGGCTTATGTGCATGTTGCGTTTAATGTGTCCTTTTAATTTGGGCAGGAATGGCAAAAACTTAAACCTTGAATTGTGCGCCCTTGAATGAGTTTGGGGTGAGAATTTCCGTATTGAGGTGGGACATTAATGAAGAAGGAAGTGGTATACGAGGAAAGACTGTCGCTAAAATGATAAGGATGGCGTCAAAAGTGTGTACGTATATGAAAAGTGAAGGACTGTTGGTGAAGGTGTTGGAAGTTAAGGATTTGATGTCGAATGGTTAAGGATGATTTAGAAAGTTTCCGTCCACATCCCTCACGCCGAACAGAGCTTTCCAACCAAAACGCCTGCTTTGATTGTGAGCATTGTTCATTTTCCAGCGGTGTAATGTGATAATGTGAGCATGGTACTGTTGCTCTATTGCCAGATTTTTCCAGTCGAGCTTGAGGACGTTCTTGCGTTTAAAACTGTGATGTCCAACATGATGTTTTCTGATAGCACAGCGGTGGTACGGCAGGAAGATTCGCTGTTTGTGTCATTCTCTGTCTTCCAACTTAAACGTTTTCCTTTTGATCATTCCTTGCCTTTTTCCCCCATTCCTTAATCTTATTTTATTTATTTATTTGAGAAAGAGAGAGAAAAAGCGGTTAATGCCACTACCTGATATCATTTAACAGGCTTGTACTGCTGACTGTTAAGTGATTTGGTGTTCAATTGTGTTTGTTTGCTTGTTTTATTACTTTTTTTTATTTATCAGAGAATAACTTGAACATTTTTTTGTGTCTTGTTTTGTTTTCTGGTTAGGTAACATTTACAATTTAAATTAGCATTGAATAGGGAGATGAAAGCACTCATCTTTTTGTTGTTGCTCTTTAACTTTAGATAAACTGATTTGTGATTGTACGACATATTAGGATTATTTTATCATACTGTGACGCGTTCATCCACTTTAATATGCACTTGTGAGGGACCAAAGGGTTTTCCTCGAGACATGGAGAGGCAGAGAATGTTGACGTTCATCGGGGCGGTACCTTGCATGTGAAATGCGTACATTGGTAATAGTTTATTTAATCAGCAGAAGGGCCTTTGGCTTTGGCCAAATCAATCATACACTTTTGTAACTCCATATTTTAACACTTGGCTTTGTATCTGCCTGTAGTAGCACTTTCATACCCATTGCTCTTTTTATATAGCTCAGCATAAGAAAATATGGTCCCTGCGTTGGGGGAAAAAAAGAATACAGGAAAATAAACAAAAGGAAAAAAAGAGAAGAAAATACTTGAAAGCACAGATTCGCCCCTCATAGACCTCATGCTACATTACTTTTCCGAGTGATTGTGCTCCGTAATATGTAACAGCGTGGATGCAGAAAGACGTGAAATGCTGCCAGGAGACACCACCTTTGCCTGGTGACACAGACAGACTAATGTTTCCCAAGATTCCTAATGCTCTAGTGTTGTACCGGTGTCGTTTCAGAGGACAATAAAGACACAACCCAACCTAAAGTCATTATTCCCTGAATACTGAACTAGTGTGAGGAAGGGACCCATGGAGACATGGGCGGCACGGGCTCCATCCCTCCTAAGCGCACCTCAGTGTGCCACTGCTGCTACTGTTTGTACTGTCTACAACAGACTTTCTCTATATCGCGCTCCTGGTAGTGTATTATGAATGAGCATGAATTGTAAAGTATTTATTTAAAAACAAAAGACAAATCTTAAAAAAAATTATAAAAAAACAATGACAAAAAAACAAACATTTTATGTCCATGTAGCTTTAGAGTTTGTGACATTTCTTGACCTTGCTAGCTCTGTCATTAGATCCATGTTAAGAACTAGTCATGTGGTTAAGAATTTTACATGGAAGGGATTAACACAGAAAAATATAAAAATAAAGAACTGTATTACCATTCATCATATTAAATAATTGAAGAAAAAAAAAGTTTATTTCCTTGAATACAGTATAGGGCCCACGCGGATGCGGGAAGCTTATCTGCAAGAAACTGTTTTTGTACACTGTACATCCTAGTATTTTTACACGTAAATGTATATGATAGGGATGCACATTATTTTCCTTCTTACAGACTGCTTAAATAAAGCACTGTCAATCTGCTTTGGGTTGAGTCGTGTCTGTTTGACTTATTTGCTCCAGACAAAACAATCATGATTCTTTACACTCCTTAGAAACTACGGATGAATTCAAAATCAACATTCAGATGTTAGGAAATCATTTATAGATATTGAATAGTTACTATAAAAGGTATGTGCGTATGCATGACGGTATATATATATATATATATATATATATATATATATATATATATATATATATATATATATATATATATATATATATCATATTAAATAATGTAATTTTCCTGCTTCTAACACATTAATATATATATATATATAAGTTAATGTGTAAGAAGCAGGAAAATTACAACTCTTGTGAGGGGTTCCTGATCAGTATCTATCAAAAGTGATCCAAGAAAGGAACAGTGGTGAACCAGCGATAGGTTCATTGGCGGCATGTGGGAGCGAAGGCTGGCCTATGTGGTCCGATCAAACAGATGAGCTATTGTATGTATATTCACATATTTATTTCAGTTTTCACATAATGAAAATTAAAGATTTATCACATTTCACAATGAATATAATTCCAAAGCAAAATATCTAAATTATATTCAGAACTTTGATGCTGTCAAAAATAATCTGTCAAGCAATTGTTGAATCAATGCACTGCATTTATTTGTTTTCAATTAAACAAATGTTATTAGTGAATAAAAACACATTTACTACACCACGACCACAGATATGTGGTCCAGCAGAACGATGGAGCCATAAGTTTAACACTTTTGAAGTTTATTTGATTGTTATGCCTGGAATTTAGGTTAGTCAACCTTCATTTATTTGATGTTGTCTATTTTAAAGAGTTTATTACAGTTGTGCTTATCAAGCTGTTAATACTGTTATTTCATTGTGAAAATGTTGTTATGCACTTCTTGCGCAATGGCATGTTTGAAAAAGCCAAAACAATTTCCAAAATTGCAATTGCAATATTCATAAAAAAAAAGTGTAATATTATTCTGTCCATATTGCACAGCCCTACCAGATTCTACAGCACACCTTCAGGGGTCTAGTGGAGTCCATGCCTCGATGGGTCTGGGCTGTTGCGGCAACAAAAGGGGAACCAACACAATATTAGGTCATAATGTTGTGTAACGCATGTCAGGTCTGATGTGTCACACACTTGCATAAGGTTCAATATGAGCCAATTGATTAGAAGAAAAGGAGAAACTACTGGAGAGAGGGAGGCAACACAGCAGGTAGGTGAAAAGCAAGAGTCTTTTGTTCAGATTTAAATCTTGTATACATTGAGGGATTTCTTAATCAGAATTTAGTTTGGAGTGTGTCAATCTCAAATACTGTCTATTAAAGGTATATAGTTCACCCAAAAATGAAAATGTTATGTGTATCTGCTTACCTCCATGGCATCCAGATGTATGTGTGCTTGTTTCTTCAGTAGAAAGCAAATCAAGATTTTTAACTCCAACCGTTGCTCGTATAATGCATGTCAATGGGGTGTTTTATATGAGAGCCACTATGAGAGTAAAAAACACACAGACATACGAATCCATATTAAACCCTGCGGCCTGACGACATATTATTGTCTTAAGACATGAAACGATTGGTTTCTGCAAGAAACCCAAGCCTCACCAGCCTCATCTGTTTGTAACAAACAAAATAATATATTTTATATATATATATATATATATATATATATATATATATATATATATATATATATATATATATATAAACAATAACAAAATTTATACACAATAACTCAATTTGAGTAGTCAATTTGTATTTCCACTTCCCAACTTAATAAATCACTCCTTCAAAATGTAACAGTATTTTCAGCTAGATGAATCGAATATTCAAGATTCACTGAATTGATTCAGTTCATGTCAGTTCAAGAATCAACTGGCTCAGATCAAAATATTGTTGATTCTTTAATCGTTCAGTTCAGAGTCACTTTCTCTCCGTTTAAAGTTTGAAAGATAAATAGGCAAAAATAGTCTCAGTGAGTTCACACCCTGTTTGTCCAAAAACAAAAATAATTGCCTACCAGTTTCTAAGAGTTAAAAAGTCAAGTTCAATAGACAACGAATCCTTAGGTGGCTCACCATAATTAAATGCGTCTCGTGTCCAAGATGACGATCACAATTTCTCAGAAGGAAAAAAAACAGGGTTGTAAAACACAAGGCAGAGCAATGATTAATTCCCATCAAAACACTTTCATCAACAATAGCCTACCATGTATAGTCTACTTCAAACAACCTTTTAACTCAATATCTTGACATTTATACATGACATTTCGTCACTCTTCATTGACTCGTTAGTAAATACATGAAGAGTGACGAAATGTCATTCATTCGTTCGTTTTATTAATCGCTAAAGCTAGTCACATGTTAAGGGATTCTTCACGTGACTAGCTTTAGCGAGTGATAAAACGAATAAATGATATGACTGCATGATACAGAGGCTCAGCGCTTAGCTATACAATCATGCGCACATTATGATTTGTATTTATTATTTACTTATTTAAAATAACTGACTTATGACTCAAATTGAAGTTTGTCTTCAAACATTACTTTTCCATTATGTTGATTATGGAATGTGTCAATGATAGAAGTACTAACAGTGATCACATGATGGAGACGGCCCTCACATGGTCACCGTGCCCATTCTTTACTCAACGTGCACCTGTGGAGAAACTGACATACAGAAGACAACCATTGAGACTCATATAATAAGAAATACTGTACTGTACTGCCATGCTGACAACCACTGATCATATCAAAAGAAGAAGAATGAACCACACTGTCTTCTATATCATAACACTTTATTTACTTCAGACATCTCTGGCGGTCTGAGGGCTTCAGTGTGGCGGTCAGCGAGGCAGCATGTGGGTGTTCTTAGACAAATGCTCAGAGGGAGAGTCTGAATTACTAACTCGTTCTAATAACAAAGCAACAGCATGGTAGTATTAACAGAGCCGAAAGCGCCGGCGCTTTGCGGAGCATCACTCCATTTGCAATAATCTCCAACGAATGTCAGCATTCGGCGATTCACTGTCTGTTGCTGACGTGCCTCTAGCAGCAATCTGGATGAGCATCTGTGGGTGCCTAGTCTAGCGTGATGTGCAGCCATGGCTACCAGCTGCTGTGGTGCTTGTGTGTGCCTCTCTCTCTCTCTCTCTCTCTCTCTCTCTCTCTCTCTCTCTCTCTCTCTCTCTCTCTCTCTCTCTCTCTCTCTCTGTCTCTCTCTCTCTGTGTGAATCGCACAGAAACACACATTCAGGTCACATTTCACTTCAAAATCATAAAATTAAAAAAATATTATATCCAGCATAAATAAAACAAAGCTTGTATGACCACTTTTTAAACAACACTTTAAAGGGTTAGTTCACCCAAAAATGAAATTTCACCCTAATGTTGTTCCACACCTGTAAGACCTCCGTTGATCTTTAGACACAGTTTAAAGCAACACTGTATTTTTTTTTTTAGTTTATTCTTAGCTAAAAACAATTAGTTCTTTTAAAAATATATGTGCTCATTAATGTAAATTTACTTCTTTCAAGTAATAAAGTATTCTGGTAAGTTTATAATATGCCATTGAAAATACATACGGGTGAGGGGTTCGAATGCTGGTCGCCATGTTGGCCCTCCATCTTGAAAGTACATTAGCCAAAGAGGGACATACCTGTAAATTCAAGCTTCGCCTTTCGCGTTTTAACACTCGATGGCACTGTGTCGAATGTGAAGAGGGGGATTGCCATGTTAATCTTGGACTAAATCGGCCACCGTAGGAGTTGAAACGAAATCAGAATTGAGAGGAACAGAAACTATTATTCACTGGATTGTCATAAACCTTTTCACCGCTAGATGGGGGAAAATATCACACAGTGTAGCTTTAAGATATTTTATATTTAGTCCGAGAGCATATGCAAGTGTATGCACACTATACTGTCCATGTCCAGAAAGGTAATAAAAACATAATCAATAATAATAATAATAATAAATAATAATAATAGATTTTATTTAGAATGCACTTTTCATTAGTCCATATGTGACATCAGTTAGTTAATTAGAATCTGAAGCATCGAAAATACATTTTGGTCCAAAAATAACAAAAACTACGACTTTATTCAGCATTATCTTCTCTTCCCTGTTTGTTTTCAGTCCTCAAATAAAGATGTAAACAGTTATGAATCAGCGGATTGATTCATGATTCGGTGTCAAACTGCCAAACTACAGAAATCATGTGACATTGGTGATCCGAAGCATGAATCAATACGCTGATTCATGACCGTTTGAATACTGTAGAAGTCATTAATGACAGAAATTTTATTTTGGGGTGAACTAACACATTAAGCAAATTTCTCATTACCACAACACATCCAGATATTTAACTTAAAAAAAAAAATCATTTATCATCACTGTAATACCATCACAGATGCGCTATTACGCATCTTCCGGATCAAAACACAGGCGTCAGGTGAAGAAGCAGAAACAAGCCATTAACATTCAACAGCATATAAATCAAAACTGTTTAATGTTGCTAAATGAAATGTCAAGCCAGATCGAAGTATAGTATAAAGCTTTAGGGGTGTTGATGGAAGAGATTTTAGTCCATCAACTAAATTGAGTTTTTATAATCATCTTCAACAAAAAACATGCCTTTTCAGTGTTTAAATGTATTATTATTATTTAAAGGTAGGATAGGTAGGAATTGGTTAAAAAACGTTTTTTCTAAATTTGTTTAAACTTTCTTTATACATCAATACATTACTAAAATGTAAGTACTCTGAAAAAGAAAGTATAAAAATTGAGTGTCTGTAGACCTCTCACGACTGTTTTAAAGACAGCTCATTATTTCCATTCACTCCACATTCTCTTTATCATCTCTACTAATGGCTAAGTGTATAACATTGTAACTTTATACTAAGTAATATGTTATGTTAGCTATATTAGGCAGCTTCATGAAAACATAAACCCAAAAAATGTATAATCAAAATGAAAGATTACCTGTCCAGCAGAAATACAGCCAGCAATGAGTCGTTTTTTCAGGTCCCTCAGTTCTCACCATCGTTGAAAAGCCACGCGGATATTTACTCGCGTTTGATTTCTTTGTTTATCCAAAGACTTTCTGTGCATTGCCTTTACTCGGACGTTTTCCTTTTTTGCAGTTTGCCTTCGCTGACTGTAAAACCCTGCACTGTGAATTTTGAATGCTCTTTCTCTGCCATTATTTTGCCTAGGTTTCTTGCCTCTTGAACTGCTCAAATCAAACGAGCCCGCGCATGTGGGCGGATCCTGTAGCGAAAGCGGTGGTCACCATGGTAGCGAGAGAGTGACAGTCGCCCAAGCCAATCATTTGTTTCGTCCCGAACGAAAATAATGAGCGGTGTTTATTGCAGATTAAAAAGTCTAGAGTCACTCGATTTTTATACTCTCCTTTTCAGAGTACTTCCATTTTAATTATGTATTGACATATAAAGAAAGTTTAAACAAATTTGGACAAAAGTGTTTTAGATCAGTCCAACCTACCCTACCTTTAATTGAACTTGCATTCAGTTGTTGATAAAAAAGAGAATGCATGGAGCTAGAATACTTTTTTGTTGTTGTAAGCAGAGGTGCTGTTCTTTTTTTTCTTCTTTTTTTTATATAATTGCATGTTCAGATATTCATACTTCTGGAGGCCATGAAATTTATCTGAAAATGATCAAATATGCTGACAATGACTGGCAACTTAAAGGGGTCATGAATTGAGAAATCAACATTCCCTTGAGCTTTTGATATATAAAAGATCATCGCAATATAAGAATATCCTGTAAGTTTCAGAGCTGAAAACTTCCTTGTTTGTCAAAGGAAAGCTTTTATTGACAGCTGGTTAAGCAAACGATTCATCTGCGACTGTGAGTCCCTCTGACGTCAGAGTGCAGAAACGCCGTCTCAACCAAAGAAGAAGAATGCCTGATTCTGAAGCCCTGCCGACCAACTTGTGCCTGGCATGTTAGATAAATAACAGGCCTACATAGAGCTAAACAGGATCAAACTTCCAAGCAATAATGATTCCCTTCATTTCACTGTGGATTTGTTTGTAAGAGACTGGATTTGATTAAAACAGGATGAGATAAAAAAATAAAATAAAAAATAAAAAAACAATGCTGTGGCTGCTGGATCTGACTGGATGCAACAATTATGTGAGTAATTTTTTTTAAAATATGTGATAGTTGCATTGTTATGTTTGATATCTACTGATTATGTTTGTGTCTAACTAAATATAACTTCCACGTTGTCAAAGGCTTTGTGTTTGTGTGCTTATTGTGTTGATTCATTGTCCTGCGATTCGTGATCTTACTCGTAAACGTATGGGACATGTAGGAAAATATAATAGTGAAATACACCTGTGTGTGTTCTAGAGTTCGTGGTTATATCCACCGATTGAGCCGACCAAGTAATAAAAAGTAACATTCCAATTAATAAATCATTGTTTGTTTAAAAAAAAGACATTTTGTAAGCCCTTGGGCGAATCATTCAGGTTGCCATTTCTCCACAGTTTTCAAAACAATTCTTCACGTGTGATGACTGGGGAGCCGAAGCTCTTTATAATATGCAAAACTGTTATCCAATCATAGCAGTGGGCGTTTACTTCCAAGTCTTAAATGCGGCACGCATTTCAAGAGCTCGGCTCAAAACCAGGATAAAAAATAGCCTATTACTTATTCATTATGTTTTTGAATGTAAAAACCACACCACATCAGAAATCGGACCCGCCCATCCATGTATTCCAATGTCAAGTGAGACAAACTAAACAATCAAATTACATTTTACATAATCCCCCAACCCCCCCTTTTCATTTTACTACGCTGATGTAAGTTCAAGTGTTTGTTTTTTAAAATAAGTTTTTTTTAAATTATTATTATTTTTTTAAAATAATTTTGGTTTTAGTTATTTAATGCTATAATAATGGGTCTGAATCACCAATGGGTGTTTTCCAGGATTTTCAGGAGGAGACTGGAGCTTTAACTGATTTCTACATTTCCACAACTGTTTATTTCACACCAAACATAATGAGTTGTTCTGCAGTTAAGAAATACTTTGGGAGTGTGGGCAGGTTTTGATATCTCCGCTATACTTCCTGCTCTCTACTGCAGACTCTGGTCCCAAGGTCATTACTAAACGCAGACTCCTGTCCCAAATCAGCACAAGATATCAGTGCCATATTCTGACATTGTTGGCTTCACTCCAATAGAAGCTAGTGAAGAGACGTCGGTGTTGTAACGGTGTGGGGGATGTTTTCTTGGCACACTTAGTGCCAATTTGGGCATCATTTAAATGCCACAGCCTACCTGAGCTTTTTTTTTAAAACCATATCCATCCCTTTATGACCATCATGTACCCATCCTCTGATGGCTACTTTTAGTAGAATAATGCACCATGTCACAAAGCTTCAATCATTTCAAATTGGTTTCTTGAACATGACAATGAGTTCACTGTACTAAAATGGCCCCCACAGTCACCAGATCTCAACTCAATAGTGCATCTTTGGGATGTGGTGGAACGGGAGCTTTGTGCCCTGGATGTGCATCTCACAAATCTCCATCAACTGCAAGATGCTATCCTATCAATATGGGACAACATTACTAAAGAATGCTTTCAGCACCTTGGTGAATCAATGCCACACAGAATTAAGGCAGTTCTGAAGGCGAAAGGGGGTCAAACACAGTATTAGTATGGTGTTCTTAATAATCCTTTAGGTGAGTGTATATAAACAATGAAGGAGAATAACTGTGTTATTGCAGAATTTTTATGACATCACTTTCAATGCTAACTTTACTTTGAGCTTTTACACTATATTTTATCTTCCAAGCAGGGTTGTGTGTGTTTGTGTGTGTGTGTGTGTGTGTGTGTGTGTGTAGTTTTTAAATTTTATACACTGCCTTTAAGGCATAGTGGACAGATGACAAAAATATATATATATTTTGCCTATTTATTTAAAAAAGGACAGTGTACATTAATCACCATTAATTAATGTAAATGTACCCAAGTTAGCCCAACAGCTCATTTTCTTTGCCTGATGTTATTAGGCATAAAACTTAAAAAAGGAGAGAGAAAAATATAAATAACAAAAATAATTAATACAATCAGAAATTATTAACATATGCTATACAATAAGTTAATAATAATAAAAGGAAAAAAGACAGATATGGTATTATGATGACAAAAGAAAGTGATCAAGATATGAAATGGATTGATTTGAACCGGCATCTTCATGGCTCAGCATGTCTGAAAAATGACATATGATGTGTCAGTACTTAAAAAAAATTATGTAAATTCAAATATATTAATTATAATTTCATCAGTAATAATGGGAACAACAATGTTTTACATTTCAGTAATGTGACTGGTTGTAGAACAGTTAAAGCAGTTTTAAATTAGCTTAATTCAATTTAAGTTGAAGGAAGTTCTATAGCAGAGACTGACCTGGACTTGCAGGTTTTGCATGTCCTGCGCGAGCTGCTGGCGCTCCTGCATGAGCTGCTTCTGTCTGCTGAGGAGCTGCAGCACCTGCTGAGAGCTGGCCTGACAGTGCTGGTCCAGCTGCTGCAGTCTGACAAAACACAGACAGATGAAACAAACCTCCATCTGAGTTACCAGACTGAGCTTCACAAAGCTTTTCCTGGTCTGTTTTTTTCCCAACTGAATGTCACTTTTCACAAAGTGAACATTTAACAGATTACCATTAACTTAAAAGTCTGTACCCAAAAATGAAAATCCATCATTATTTTTTAATTGTTTATTATGTTGCATCATACATATTACTTTTCCCCCCTTGTAAAACATAAAAATAGATATGTATCAGTATGTACATTTTTCCATACATAAAAACTAAAAACTGGAGCTATTAATGTTCTTAAAGGACCATAAAGTCACTCATGCATTTGCCAGGGAAATCAATCTATGAATGGCTTACTCAGTCCACATTTAGCTAGGGTTCAGGCACGTACAGACCTCAAAGGGTACATAACACACAGTTTCTGTCGATCTATATACTCTATAGGTACTCACGATTAACACGAAATTGGCAGAAACAGGAATTGCATCCAATCCTAGAAATATAGACGCACCCTAGAATCTAATCTCCCCGCGAGTGTCGTCTAGCAACTCTCAATACCCCTCTGAGCTGTAATCCCCAAACTCTTGCCGGGCCAATCACATCGTGTATAAAGTCGGTGGGCGGGGCCATAATGATGACGGCCGAGTTGCGTTTGCATGCTTCTAGTAAACACAGAAACTGGCGAACGGCGGTCTTTCGAATCAGCTTTGGCCGCGACCCTGGAAGACTTGGAGTTAAGCTTTTCTCTGAGAAAAGAACAAAGAACGGCCCTGAAGTCATTCTTAAAAAGGGAGTTAAAAATTCTGAGTTTTGCCGACCGGATACGGTGAATGTTTAATCTATCAACAAGCTTTGTTTCCCCTTCGTTGCTCTGGTTGGTTGTAACGCTATCCTATCGCGTGCAGAGGGAGTTTGAAAGACAACCATTTATCCCGCCCCTCACATTGAGCCCTGTCTATGGTGAGTTTCCAGAACAAACATCTTGATGTGGGTCTGGCTTGTCAGGCTAATTGCATCCTTCATATCTCCGAGTCTTTAGTTTTATCAGATTTATAAAAGTCAGATACCCTGTACTGATTCTTTACGAAAACAGCCGAGCTCGTGGAGGTTTGCAGTGGGTCACACACACTCACTCAATACATCATGGAATTATCCTTGGATAACTTTCGATTCACTATACATTTGTGTTGTACGTTGTATTTGCACTTACACACCGATTACCAACAAAACAGATATTTGATGCAGTTTCACTCACCGCCTGCCTTTTTGACTCATGACCGGGAACAAACAAACACACTTGCAGAACTCTGTTACTGCTCCGGAAAAACAAACTGCGTTTTCTTAACGCTAGGTTAATTGGGATCCTGAAAAAGGTTATCCTTCCCTCACAACCAAAAACACACTTCTTTGGTGACATTGTTGATTTCGTGGCCTAAAAACAAAATGACAGCCGTAACCTAAACGAACCTCGTTGAAGGCCACGCTCTTCCTCTGAAAAATGTTTGGCCATGTTTAGCTTGAAAATCCAACTCTTTAACAGTGTAAATAAGTCAGAATGCATGAAATAGCATTAGACCCCTGTTAATCGGGTTAGACGCCATATATAATTTTAAAGCTGCTGTCCGATACTTATTTTGTGTTCAAGATTTACAAAAATTATATGATGAGAATGTACAACATGAATCCATTTTCCAAACCGTGTTTTTGTCTTACCCTGAATCATTATGGTACACTTATAATAAGTATTTATATTGGGACTATTTCAGGCCAGACTGGTAGGTACCGCTGCGGAGGAGCACAGTCCATGCGTGATCCGCCATAGACATAAACAGAGAGAAGACGCTCCGGCTGCAATGTTCTTCCGCAAGATGCATGCAGTTTTGTTTATTAACCACTAGAGTGCAAAAAGTTACGGACAGCAGCTTTAAGTGAAATCAAAACAAGACAGTGAGGGATAGATTTTCAGTCTTTTCAATGGCATGCACTGTATAAACGTCCTACATCACATCATTTTCACAACTGTTTTACTAAAAGTCTTTTGGAAAGATGGCTAAACAACCGTACAATCCATTGAACACACTGTAATTCTATCCCTCACAACCTCGTTTTCATTCCTGTCAGAAAAGAACTACGGTGCTACCCTAAGGTATTTCAATATCGTTACACAGTTTAGTATGTCCTGTGGACCTGTCCAGGATTCCAACAGAAGTGATGATGGCGAACATGCTTCCAGCTTCTCTAGTGCCAGAGCCATTTTAAAGGCTTTTCTTTTTCTCTTCTGTTTCTGCTGAAACTGTGTTTCTGCTTTTCACAATAATTGTCATTCACCTCTGATTCCTTAAATCCCATCTTATTTGGCAGTGTGAGCAGAATAGTTCTCCTGACTGCACTAGACAGCTTGTTCCTGTCCTCAGGCCTCAGTCTCGAGCGCTGTTCTTTTGTCTCCCTCGCCCTCATCCTCTTTCTTTCCTTTGATTTCTCTGCTGGCCTTCCTGGCGTGAGCTGGACAGGGCTGATTACAGGGCTGTGGTGGGCATCCTGTCCCATGCTCAGGCCCTGCTGTGTAGGGAGCTGGCGCCACTGCTGCCGCCCACCTCCAGAGTCTGGCAGCGCTCTGACACTGGCCCTAACCTCCTCCACAAACTACTTAGCTCCAAATGTTCTTCTGTATTAGCGCACTCATTCAAAACTTTATCCACACATTTCGCTGCTCTTCAGGTCTTCCACAAAGTACCATTCATCTGCTATTGTTTACCAAAATAAGAAAAAGAAGAAAAAGAAAAACTTAAGAAGTTAGAGCCGCAAGAACATCTCCATTATTTGTAAACCCGTTCAAGCTCTGTTAGTGGACCATCTGCTTTTTTGACACAGGGTTTTCTTTTCTTCTCAAAAATGCATAAGTTTATTGTTGAATACTTATTATAATTATTAATATGCAGCTAGAAAAACACACCCTAATCATTTAAAGAGAACATGCATAAACTTTACGTGCAGATTTGGCGTGATTTACTGTGACATATGAGTTGTATAATGTATATGACTTTGTACACTACCGTTCAAAGGGTCAGTACATTTTTCTTTACAGAAATTAACATTTTTATTCAGCAAGGATGCATTAAATTGATCAAAAGTGACAAAAAGACACTTAAAAATATTAAGCAGCCCAACTGTTTTCAACATTCATAATAATAATAAATGTTTCTGGAGCAGCAAATCAGCATATGAGAATGATTTCTGAAGAATCATGTGACAGAACACAAAGAAAATTCATCTTTACATCACATTAAAAAGTGAATTTAAATTTTATTTTCTATTTCACAATATCAGTTTTTACTGTATACTTGATCAGCCATGGTGAGAATACGAGACTTCTTTGAAAAACATTTTAAAAATTGTAGCGACTCCAAAATTTTCGTTATAAAAAAAAAAATATACTAATGGTAGAGTATGGGTCTAATAATATTAAAAGAAAAATATTTTGAAGAATGTCAGTAACCTAAAAGATGATGGCCTCTTTTGCCTTCCACATTATAGGAAAAATACTATGGAAGTCAATGGAGCCTATCAACTGTTTGGTTACTGAGATCCTTCAAAATATTTTATTTTGTGTTCAGCAGAAGAAAGAAATTCACAGTTTGAAAAACTTGAGAGTGAGTAAATGATGACAGAATTTGCACGAACTACTCCTTCAATGGAGTGACAATCAAATATCAGCAAAATCGAATTATGCCCGACATAAGTTCACTTACATATTTTTCAGAGAAATAATGAATATTTCTTGTTAAATCTAAAACAACGTTTGCTTTTTTATGCTGAGTGTGTCAGTATGTTAAATGAGTCCTGTACAATCAGCTCTGTGGCCTCAGCCAGTATAATGTCATGCATTCTGAAGCATTTAAAGCATGTTGTGTAATTCCGCAGCTAATTCCCTCACCTCACGCACAAGCCATCTGCAGCACCTTTGCACCTCTGGAGACAGACATGCTGCATTAACCTATTATACAATCACACCACCCTTAATAAGCAAATGTCAAACGCCTCTCAATCTCCCCCATATGTATCTGCTTTACAGCCACTGAGGGAAAAATCTCGAATCCGTCCAATGTGCACGACCCGTGCCCTTGTTCAGGGCCGTGTTAGTTTGTGTTTGACTCCCATAAACCATCCCAAAGAAAAAAAAAAGTAGAGGAGAAAAAACTCCCGTAGTCATCTCTGAAGCTGGACTCACAACGGGAGTCTGATTAAATTAGAAGACTGTCCAGCAGCTAAGGCTGCAAATCCAATAACCTCCCTCCATTTACTGGCACGCAACTTAATTAGGTTTTTAATACAGCTTAGTGCATGGAGCTGGGCTGAGCTGGCCCGGCCTGGACACTGCTGCCTCTGCCCGCTACTGAGAGAGCTGGAGCAGGGTTTTAAGGGAGAGTAGAGCTTCCCCGCTGACCCTGGAGAAAGGACACCATCTGCTGGCTCCCAGGCTAACTGAAGCCAGCACAACACACAGACAGGGCTAACCCAACTTTTGATGCGCTGAGAGAAAAGAGTGGTCAGGTAACTGTATTGGCCATTTACATATTTAAAAAATGCTTATTAGTTCAGAGTATGGGTTTTACTTTTTAAAGCAAATACATATGCAATATCTTGAATCTGTGTAGTCCATGAAGGATTTCATGTGGTCAGTAATTTGAATGGTTTTAATAAAAAAAAAAAAAGTGCTATGAATAATAATAATAATATTTATTATAACAGAACAATTCCCACATTATATTAAACCTACACTCAGCTTTGGTGACTAAAAATCTTAGTAACCCCGAACTGTGAATGCTATTACATTTGTTTTTAGAAAAATAATAGTAATATTCAGAAATATTATTATAATTTAAAATATTGTTTTCCATTTTAATTATTTTAAAATGCAATTTATAAGTGTGGTGGCTAAATTTTCAGCACCAATACTCCAGTCTTCCCTGTCACAGGATCTTTCAGAAATCATTCTAATGTGTTGATTTGCTGCTCAAAAATGTGCTGTTAAAAAAAAAAACTAAATCCAGAGTCCTCTAAGTCTGAGACGGAGTACAAATGTGGTTGAGACCGAGACGAGACCAAGACCTTCAAAGAAAATTGTCTTAAGACCAGTCTCAAATACTACAACCGTAATGGACAATGTGCCTCAGATACCCATGAATTTATAAAAACAGTAAAAAAAAAAAAAAGCTTTACTTATATGGATTTTTTTTGTCAGAAGAAAAAATGTATATATTTAAATTATTAAAATGTTTTACCATCCAAAAATGATCTGCAGGGGACAAGGCGTTGTGTGAGTTTGTATAATAAACGGTACGGGAGCGCGGGTGGCCTGCAGTGCTGCCACCTGTACTGCTGATGGACTGGACTGAAGTTCCTCTGCTCGTGTGGCCTCAGGGTATGTGATTTTTGTGAGTGATGTTCAGTGCTTAGCATATGTTTAGCGTTGGCCAAATGAATTGGCAAGAAGCAATGAATACACTTAGGTCTTGCGAAAAGACAAAACAAATCACAACTGTCAAATTTTGCCTTTCTTATATCATAGCTGACACACAAAAATCTGGTGAGACTGTACTTGTGTGTGTGTGTGTGTGTGTGTGTGTGTGTGTGTGTGTGTGTGTGTGTGTGTGTATGACCCTGCCAGTCATTTCGTTTGCAAATTGTTTTAGACTAAAATTATTTACATGTCATGTAAAAACTTTTTTTTTTTAAATGTGAGAAAAACAGTGCAGTTACACAAATAAACCCATTTATCTCTTTTAGGATATTCTAATGAGAACAGGGCTCACAGAAACAGCAACAATAGCAGTTACTTAGTACAGCATATCAGAACAAATGAGGCAGGTTTAGTTCCTTCGATGCACAAACAAACCAATAGAAAAAGATCTGAACAAATGGAAAGACAAATCACTAAATCCAGTGAATTTACGAGGCTCCCACCAGCAGCATGCTGCAGATAGATGCGGGAAGGGGTACGCGAGACTTGGAGGAAGGATAAGCAGTATAGAATATATGCAATCTGTCTTGGCCTGCCTAGTTAAAATGGGCCTGTCAGCAGCAGCGAGGACACAGTCCCTCACTCCTCCATAAACCCTCATGCACTGCCAGAGCCAAACACAGCTCCACTGACCACAGGCCTTGGAGCCTGATAGACTCGCCAGTATCCCTCTATCTGTGTTTTTATTTAAAGAACTGAGCTTGGTCTGTATGTAGATATGGTTTTAAAATATGAATGTTAACAAATATATATATATATATAGGGCAGCCCTATATATATATATATATATTTATATATATATATATATTTTTTTTTTTTTTTGATAATGAAACTAGATCAATTATAGGACAATAAATACATTGTTGTTTATAATATTTGTTTTTTATAACTAAATTTAAGGTTTTGGATTAAGGAACTCACATTGAAAATTAAGTGTTACTAAGTGGTTATGAAGATTATTTTTTCAGATATGACTATAAGTGTGGCCAGTGAATAAATGTGAAGACAACAGAGCCCTAGGATTTGGTCATTCCCTATGAATTGCAATGAATACTTTCCATCTAATAATAGTCCATCTAACCATATATGTTGTCGCAAAATGGCAGCATTCTTCTCCTAAAAAATGATAAATGACACTTGCATCATCTAATAAACCAAAACCAAAAAAAAAAAAAATCCATATCTGGAACATGATTATGATTAGCCTAGGATATTATTTGCATTATTTTTTATTATATATATAAACTATCATAATTATTTACACCATCATTTTTTTATTGTTTACTTATATATATATATATATATATATATATATATATATATATATATATATATATATATATATATATATATATATATATATATAACACTGAATAATAACTAAATAAAATGTTTTTTTTTAAATTAAAATAACTTTAAAATGACATTTGTCTTAAACACTACACAATGTTACGGCCATTAACAGCAGTTAAAAGTACTAGACTCCGTGCTACAACAACAATCTGCTGTTAAAAGAAAAAAAAAACATTTACATTCAGCTATACAACATATGTGATGTCCGTTCCCTACAAACATCATAAAGTTTGTTACCACCATCAGCTTGGACTTCCTTTTGAAAACTACGTACAGAGCTTGTGAAAGGAGCTAAGTGAGCACTTTTTGATGTTATAAATGGGGTCTTAGTGCTGAATAGGAAGCGCTTGGATGCACGACGAAGCGTTTTACAGTTCGCATGCCTTGGGATGTGCCCAGCACCCGCGTAAGCAGGAGCAGTAGAGCCACCGCTCCACAAGGCTCTGTCAGCAGGCCATGGAGCTGTTGCCCCCAGCAGTGTGGGCCAGCTGGCCCAGGAAGGGTAGAGGAAAGAGGGATATTAGGGTGATATTATATCCCTGCTGCCCCCTAGCTGCAAACCAAAAAGTGCAAAAATGTATGATTTTACACAATGACTTTTAAATACAGAGCATAATTTGAATTGAATGTGTCAGAAGTATCTACTGAAAGTGTTATCAGAGCAATCACTGATAATTAATTGATCAATAAATCACAAAGTTATAATCACGCTTCTGAAAATGAAAATGTCATTGTAGGATTAGTTTGAAGTTCTTACTGTACACTGCCGTTCAAACAGGAAATAAACGTAATTGATCAAAAGTCACAGTAAAGCAAATTTATAATGTTAAAAACTATTTTTATTTCAAATAAATGTTGAAATATATCACGCGGTTCCCAAAAAATATTACGCAGCACAACACAAGTTCAGTTTATTGAACTGAAACAACTGTTTTTAACATTAACATTAATAAAAAAAAACATGTTTACGAATTATTGGGCACCAAATCAGCATATTAGAATGATTTCTGAAGGATCATATGACACTGAAGACTGGAGTAATGATGCTGCATATATTTAAAAAATATATATTTTTTAAATGTATGAAAATAAAACACATTTATTTAGAGTTGTAATAATATTTTAAAATCTTAGTTTTACTGTATTTTTGATTAAATAAATACAACCTTAGTGAGCATAAGAGATTTCTTTCAAAAGCATAAACTCTTTCCAACCCCAAATTTTCAAGGTTACTGTATGATGATGATGATTATGATCGACAAGATAAAAGAGGGATGAAATAATATAATTCTCCTGATATTCTCTGAAGATAATATGAGCAGTGGTTCCACAATAATGAACATTATTAACACGTCTATGAGAGGGTTTCTATTACAGCTGCTCTGACATTGTTCTCTTTTCTGTCATAATCCATCTTTCTCAAATGGGAAAGCAAAAACAATACCTGCTAAGGTCTCCACTATATACGTTTACCCTGCTAAAGTTCCAAACACATAAAGAGGTCCATAACACACATCTGTGCTACCAAGCAGCACCATTTGGGGCTTTATTCATTTCTGAAGAATTGAGGTTTGAGTTGCCTGTTAAAATGTAATTCTTAGGTTGGAGGTTTTGAACTGTTGATCAGTTCTGCTTTAGAATATGCAGCTCAACAATATCAAACATAAATGACTTAGGAGAAGCTGGAAAGATATATTATGCTCCAAATACATTATTACAATCTTTGGCCTATTGGCTCTGTCAGCAAAGTTCAGATTCATGATTGTAATCTGTTGTCTTTTATATAAAGCCACTTGAAGCGCTATTATTATAAACAAGACTCTTGTTTGATTTAAAGAAGAGGACTCCAAAACCTTTTTCAAAAGCTTTTTTTTCATGCAGACTTATAAAAAATGCTAAAGGTATATCTGACCCAAAAAAGACAAAGATCAGCATATGGATGCTAAAGAAACAGTGACAAGCATCATCCACATCACACATGCCATCTCCTTAACTCCTTGCCAACTTCATTTGCAAGTGAAAAGTTTACTAAGATTTTCTGCTTTCAGGAAAAGAGGCACACACACAGAGTCTTAAACGCGGGTCCGTGTGTGTGTAAGAGAATGATGGGGTGTGCAGCGGGGGTGGGTGGCAGGGAACCAGATGAAGCAGCCCTCGCCCGAGGCCCAGCCATCTCCCCGGCAGCAGCGCGGCTGTTCTCGGCCCCGGCGCAGGCGGACATTTGTTCCATTGCACCATCTCCTCCAGCCTTTTCAGCAGCGCTCCAGCTACCGCTACACATGGCACTCCATCCACGCTCCCCTCCGCGCACATCCACACGCCACTACCATCTTTCTTTATGCGGCCATATGGCTGACAGAAGCCTGTAGATTTAGGCACACATCTGCGTATACGCTACAACACTCCTTTAAGGAGCAGGAGCGTGTTTGCTTCTGTGTGTGTTGGTGAGAGGGAGTGATAATTGGTAAAGACGCTCACCGGCAGATGCGTGTTTGTGGGGCTGAGTGGAGATGAGAGAACGTTTGAGGAGCTTGTGTGAGCAGGGACTCGGAGCAGGTGAAATTTTGGACAAATAATCCGATATCAAGCCAGCTCAAAATGATTTTCTATTAGGGTCGCTGAAAAACAACAGTTTTTTTTTAAATCAAGAAATATACATGTACAAGTGGATGTTAAGATCCTGTAACTTATTTTTTTTTTTAAATAACCTTTGAATAAACAGTTCTGCAGTATGACATAATTCTAAAAAGCACAAAAAGTATGTCTAATGTATTATAAGGTCATAAAAGCAGAATGAATGATTAATATAAAAAAGGGCTGTTTAAAATCATTTAGCCTCAGTATAGCATGCTGAACCGCAGGACCTGCCATCTTACTAAAAGCTTTTCATATTAAATACCCATTAATGCTTTCTGAAATTAATTTTGAAATCATTATAGAAATGGAAAAAATTCTAGAAATAATCCCTGTTATTTCCACTCTATTTATACAATGTTTGCCACCCACAAACGCATCTGCTTTCTCCATGCACAAGACAGTTAAGCAATAATAAGAAATTACAAAACTAAGAATTCACAATACATGTTTGTACAGCCTATATGAATAATAATAACAACATTAATACTACATTTAATACTTAAGGCATAACTCACTATGGCTCAAATAGCTTATCAGATATGTTTATTCGATTAAAGCTATATGTAATAGTTTATTGTGCCCTAAATTTCTATTAAAATATAATTATAAGAACAGTAATAACAGTATTCTCACAGTATTCACAAAATCCTTTCTAATTACATTCTTCATCAATATACTCAAAAATAACAACTTGTGTATACTGTATATATATATATATATATATATATATATATATATATATATATATATATATATATATATATATATATATATATATATATATACACACACACACATACACACACAAACTGTATATTGAGACTATGATTATTACATCTCAAAATTCCTTTTACCACACTAACGTCAACCATCTTACACAGCAGCGAAGCGATGCCCAGAAAGCATTTATGAAATAAAAATAGGATTGATGCGCATATGTATTATTGATGTTCTCCATAAAGCCGCGGCTATTACGCACAATCGTTGGCCAACACTCAAGCCTTTCATATATCACTGGCCCTAATCTCTAGGCAGAAAATATGCGAATACCACGTGGAAAATAAATAAATAACTTGCAGGAGTGAAACATTGTGTGCCGAAAACCCCTGTGTTGCTTGGCGTTGGCTCGAATGGTAAAAATAAATCAAGCTGATTTTCCAAATGTTTCATGCGTGCCACGCTGTTGCAGCTCTTCGCAGCACAGATTGTGCGCCCGATCAAGAATATCTGAGGTGGGGCCCCGGCTATTTGCATGTATGCCGAAGCCATTTGCACCAACTTATTAACACGTACACCTTAACCCACGGGCGATGGGGGTGAAGTGCCCTACAGAGCAGAGACACCCGGGGCACTGAAGACGCGGGAGGGACCAGACCTCTCAGTCTCTTACTCAGAGCCGAGGGCTGAAGTTTGGCTCCGGCACCTTCTGTCTTACATACCAACAGCAGGAGAAATGTGTGTGTCAGCGTAGCAGTAACCAAAGCATGTAAACAGCGAGAAAGGAAGGGTGCGATGCAGTAAACTCTCACAAATTGATTTCTCTCTATTTTGGTCAGGACATTAAATAGTTTTATTTGCCCTCTTGCACATTTGAAACTTTATCTTTGTTTGTAATTCTTCTCTAAAGATTAGCTATAAGATTAAATCCACTGAGGATAGCTCAAGAAAAGCACAACAAAAAAGATCTAATTGCAAAAAAACATCTCTAGCTTGTACATAAGTCAAATAAAAAAGCCGTTTTCCACATATCTTCTATGGTAAACATAACTATAAATATTTCACACATATAGATTCTTTCTAATCTCTCCATCTCACCTCAGTGCTCAGTCTGTGAGCTCTTGTGAGAAATGTTGCGTAATTGCAAAGGTGACAAACCATTTTAACAGCTCCAGTTATGTGAGGAAAGCTCACTTACATGCCCACACTGCAGAACTATCTAAAAACAACATGCTTTTCATTACGGGGCGGCAGTGGAAACGTAACTTTTCTCTGTATCTGCTTCTTTCTGGTTCGAGGAGGTGGATATTCGCTAATATGTAAAGTTGTTGAAGAAACAGAAGGATGTTGTTCTCCCAGCAGAAGCTCAGTTCAGGCTGGAGGTACTGTGCATACACCCACACTCACTCACTCGCCCACATGCTGGCTCGGGCGGTGTGCCAGACGCCCCTCAACCCTACACTCAGTGGCCACATGTGCCCCTGCCTGAAACACGCACACACGCAGTCTGAAGTGTTACGAGTGCACTGCTCACATGTATCAGATATAAAAAAAAACAGTATCTGATTCCAGTTAATATTATAGACATTGAGAGGTTACAAAGCTACAGCCTGCAAATCCAATCAATGGCTTCTTGAAGAGCCAGCTTTGTTTAACTCTGATAAAATGAATTCCTGATGAACAACATCAAATGTGTGAGGTCTGTAATGTTAGCTTTTAAGAAATTAACACTTGTATTCAGCAAGTAACCATTACACTGAGCAAAAGTGACAGTAAAGACATTTATAATGTTGCAAACGCTTTCTATTTTAAATAAATGCTGTTTTTAAACATTCCATTCATCAAGAAATCCTGAAAAAAAGTATCAGTTTGCATAAAATAGTAAGTAGCACAACTGCTTTCAACATTTTTTATAATACAAAATATTATTTAAGCACCAAATCAGCATGTTAGAATGATTTCTGAAGGATCATGTGACACTGAAGACTAAAGAAATGGCTGCTGAAAATTCAGATTTGCATCACAGGAATAAATTACATTTTAAAATATATTAAAATATAAATCTGTTAATTTAAATTGCAATAATATTTCATAACATTATTGTTTTTACTGTATTTTTGATCTCATCCTTGGTAAACATAAGACACTTCTTTAAAAAACATTACACAATCTCACCCAATCCCAAACTTCTGAACAGTTTATTTGAATATTTTGTTCATTATTTTTATACTAATTCATTGGCCTTGATCTACTTTGTGATTCGTTTTCATGCCTCCCATTAGTATTTGAAGGCTTTGTTCAGACAGGCAGCAAAAAAATAATTTTTACCATATCCGAATAAAATCTGATTGTTTTTTGTAGTCAAAACAGCATAAATACACACAAATCTGATGTTAAAAAATCTGAACATTGTGCAGTGTGAACAATGCCTGAATCTTAAAATGTTTCTGAATCGAAACTTAACTGAAAAGCTGTGAATCATGATTAAAACTGATTCAATGGCACCCCAAAGATACACACCCCTAATTGCTATTGGTTTTCAAATATAGTGATGCCATGGTGTTATACACTGCACAAGCTCCTATAGGGACTGTACATGTGACACTAAAGCGAGCAGGACTCGAGGTCAGTGCTGCAGGTGTGCGTACCTCTGCTTCATGCGCTGGTGCATCCTGCCGTGCTGCACACACTGCTCCTCCATCTCCTCACAGCGACCTCGCAGTTTCTCAGCGCTCTCCTGCAGGTGCTCTCTCTCCAGAGACAACTGCTCTATCTCCGCTCTACACACAAACAAACGCACACATACAAACACACTCTTACGTTTTATAATCCACATTTCGATACTGTTAAATAACGCTGCTTTAACTCTAATAATACTTGAACTGAAATTAGATCATTGAGAGCACTAAAACTTACAGAGCATGAACAAAACAGCACATTTTACAAAAACAGATGGTTCTTCATTTTATCGGCTGATATAAATATTTGAATATGATAAATTCAGGATCCATTGCCATATTTACATTCAGCATGTACAAGGGCCTATCAGGAAGTAACAGATAACAGTTTTTCTTCATTTTGTTTTTTTTTCCACTTTTATTGAAAAGAGGATAAATAAAGTAAAAGAAAGTATAGCTGCAAGCAGCAATCATCGGGGTACAAGCACTAATGGCTGATGTGGATGATTTACGATCCAATTGAAATGTATCTTATGATGTGCTTTTTTACAGCAAAGTCCATCTTGACTGAAAGTAAGGGTTTGATGAAACAAGATACATCAACACAGGTGTCAGAAGCAGCAACTGACTTTCAAAGGCGATCCCTCCCTCTTACTGTTACATTAAAAGAGTAAAAAGTAAAAAACACCCCTTTATTAAAATGTTTACTGTTGTGAGGCATGTGATCATAACATATGTGACGTAAGTGTGGACTTAAACATTTTAATATAGATGAATCGCTTGCCATAGGATGTCACAGGACGATTTCATATAAATGTGAAGATATTATTTGTGACTCAAAATCTTATTTATCTGAAGCAAAGGCTTTCATTTTTATAATTTATTTCTATAATATTTGTTGCCTTCTAACCTTATGCTTGCAGTTTAACATACCACAACAGTGAATACATTTCTTTGTAGAAATTTTATAGGACGTTTATTAAAGAAGATGCATACTAATTTTTAGGGGTGTGCCAAAAAAAAAATAGATTTGATTTTTCGATTCTCATATGCAACGATTCAGAATCGATCTGAAATGTCCAAGAATCAATTTAATAAATTAATAAAATCAGCTGGCTGTTCGTCTCCATTTTGTAACTAGCCTATACGCGATGTAGAGTCCTGCAACGGCATAAAAGTGGCAAATTGTGAAATTTATAAAAATCATGGGCGGGGATGCGGGAGGATAATGAACTCTGTGTGGGCGGGTAGTAGTGCGGATGAAAAATATGTGCAATATTTCTGTGGCGAGGTGGACGAGCGAGACCGGGGCGTGATTGTGAATGAGCGTCACCTGCGAGCCACACCGAGTCCTCCGAGGGAGCTCGGAGGCATATAAGGACGAGAGATCACCAGACCTGGATTTGACGTTGAGTTGTGTTTACGCTTTATTATGTGTGTGCGTGTGGCAGTTGTCCGTGAGGGGCTGCCCACGTTACTTTCGTTTGGTTTGGTTAAAGTCTTTTAAATGTTCGCCGGTTCCCGCCTCCTTCTTCCCCCTCGAACATTCTGTATTACAATTTCTATGTCCAAATTACCATTACACATACAAGCAACAACGATATGCCATTTGAACCATTACGTCACCACCACCAAGTTGCGACAGTGCAACTTTTGTTGATGCCTCTCGTAGCCCAGTCGGAGCGAGCGTTGCAGGAGTAGCAATGGATGTAGAAAGTAAAAAGTAAAGTTGGTGAGTGGAGTATATGAAATTGTTGACAACGAGTCTTTAAAGGCAGAGCCTGTTTCATTAGCCCATTCATGACGCTGTTGATGTTGAAAGGTGCAAGATAAATAATAAAGCATTTTAATTTGAATGATTTTAGCATGATTTATCGCGGGCACGGGTCGGGTAATGGGCCAAATATTAACGGGTCTGGGCAGGTGCGGATTTAATTTTGATATTTTCGATATAAAATCGAATAGTTTTGAATCGAAAATCTTTTTGAATCAAAAATCGATTATGAATCGAATCGTGGCCTCAATAATCGGAATCGAATTGAATTGTGAGATGGTAAAAGATTCCCACCCCTACTAATTTTCAACTTGAATTGTACTGTTGCGGAGTTATAACTGTTTTTAGTTGTAGCGCCTGCTATAAGCAAAATTTCACAAAACTTGGTGTGCGTCCTCAGAATTCCTGAAGTCCTGTTGTCTTTGTGTGTCAAGTAGGTCAGCTCATAAAAATAGGCATTACCTGAACAATTAAAGGTGTCATGAGCTGGCTTTTTTTCTTTTTTTTATACTGTTGTCTGAGGTCAACTAATGAAGTTTGTGTGGTTTTTACATTCAAAAACATCATAACTAAAAAGTAATAGGCTATTTTCTACACTGATTTTGAGGCGGTCTCCTGAATGCTGGGTTTTGATGGGTATGCCGCACTGGAGTCTTGGAAGTAAAGGCCAACGGCTAGAATTTGATAAGATTTGCATATTTAATGAGCTTCAGCTCCTGTCATATCTATGCCCGTCAGTTCAGTTCACATCAGGGAGGGGTTGTTTTGAAAGCAGCAACCAGAATGATTCAAGCACGTCTTTATCAAACAAACACAATGATTTATTTCTCATCCACCCGCAGTTGATTGGACTATTATTTTTGTATTACATAGCCTGCACGATCGTTCGATATAAGCTCAAACCGCACGCACACACACACGTGCGCGCACGCCCTTCAAATTTCAAGGCAAGAGAGAGAGGGAAGCGCAGAACAAGAAAGGAATATTATGAGATTCATCGGCCTGCCAACGGGCTCACGTTTGGTGTTTCGTTGCGCGATGACATATAGATGCGGACCCGATCGTTTGCTGGACCTGGTGTCTATTAAAGCTTTTCTTTGACTAACAAGGACGTTTTCAGCTCTGAAATTTACAGGATATTCTTATTACCATGACCTTTTAGCAAAAGCTCAAGGAAAAGTTGATTTCTCAATTAATCACCCCTTTAACTAAATTATATATCTGCAATGCTTTGATGAAACAAAATTCAGATTTTTTTTGAAAAAGCACTGTCCCTAGCTGCTGTCTGACAATTTTGGTGAAGACTGGACCAATGTCCTAGGAGAAGTAAAAAGTATGTTTTTAAGAAAATCTTTTTTTTTTTTTTTGTACTGTTGTAGGGCTTGATTCCGTGGGGGAAAAATGTTTGAAGCTCCAAGAGCTCCAAAGATATTATCCAAAATGCAAATTGCCTTATTATAGCGCCACCTTTCAGACCGGTGTGTGTCTGTGCGCCTGAGTAGCAGTGCACGATTGGGACCATCCTGGTGAGTTAGGGAGAATAAAATCAATACAAACAAAAGGAGAAATAGAGATGAAACATGGTTGGGAACTCTGAATGGGTCACAGCCAGTTTTGAACTTGCACTAATATATTTGCCATACTCAAATGACAGTAACTTAGGCTTTTTTTCTTAACAAGACCACACTCTCATTGCACCAGAAACACCTGAGTACTCTGCCATCAGGTACAGCCCTGCCAAGTCAACTCCATTAGCACTGTAAACACTCTGCTCTCCAATGTTAAAGAGCCTACACGGAAGACATCAGCTCCCAAAAACAGATCTTTGTTTTAATGAGTATACTTGTTTAATGTCCTAATGGGTCGTGTTTGATCAAACTGTTAAAGATACAAGTAATTAAATCCACCACTACAACTATCTTGGATGTGCTGCATTAGGCACGAGAGCAACCTTCATCTGAGTCTTATGCAGAATGAACCTTGTCACCTGCGTGCTGTGTGCTCATCTGGCTATAGGTTTAAAACACAACACTGAACAGAAGGCCACACTGTCACCGGATATAAAACAACAGGACAGGGAGATCAGTAGAGGGAAATAAATCAAGCGTGAGTGTATATACACCGCTCTTATTATATAAAATATTATTTGTTTTAGTTTTTTTTAAACATACTGCATAAAAAAGCATTGAAACTTTTACAAACCTGTTTGCATTAAATATGTATAGCATTAACTCTAGACTGTACTGAGATTCTGTATGTCAGCAGTTTATGATTAACATCTATATAAACTTTAGACTTTAACTTTTAGGTTAAAATGGTAATGCTTCACAATAAGGTCCCATTGTTAACATTATGTAATGCATTAACTAATAATAATAACTACAGCTGAGCAATGCATTTGTTACAGCATGTTAATAAAACAAATACAACTGTTCATTGTTACTTTATACTAGCACAGAACCGTGAGTGTAGATTACGCACTTTTAATAAAATGTATTTTTGTCCCCCGCACTTTTACTGGGTCTCACCGATCCTAGTCGACCCGCTCCGAGCAGGATTCAAACCGGCGTTACCTGCGCGGCGGCAGGCAAGTTAAGAGCGATGCTAAAGACAGCTTTCTCTAATCTCGGTTGATAGCGCGCCTCTTAAAGTCATGGGCAAGTGTATTTACATGGAAACTGAGAGCTGAATTTATCATCATTACTCCAGACCTCAATGTCACATGATCCTTCACTAATCATTCTCATATGAGGATTTCATAATCAAGAAACATTTTTGATTATTATCACACAAAAAAAATGAAAACAGTTGTGCTGCTTAAAAATGAGGAAACCATGATATAGGCCTACATTTTATTTTTATTTTTTAGGATTCTTTGATGAATAGAAAGTTCAATGGAAAGCAATTATTGGCATTTATTAAATAAATTATTATCTTTTGTAATATTAAAAATATCACTTTATCAATTGAATGCATGTATAATAAATAAAAGTAAGAATTTCTCTTTTTTAATTTTACCACAAATGTTAGAATGGTATGAATGGTAGAAATGTTTTGTTTCCACAAAAATGAAGCAGCACCATGAGCACCAAAACTTTTAAACACTGATAATAATCATTAATGTTTGTTGCATCAAATCCCCATGAGAATGATTAGTGACACTGAAGGCTGGAGTAATGATGATAAATTCAGCTTTGATCACATAAATAAATTGCACTTTATTATATTTTAAAAAGAACAGCTGACTTACATCAGAATAATATTTCACTGTATTACATTTTTTTTAGCATTTTTTATTTAATAAATGCAGCATATATATATATATATATATATATATATAAAAATAGGATTTTACACCGCATCAAATCTATGGAGACTTAATGCACAAGTGTTTGAAGTACATAAACCAATACTAAAATTGGCATAGAATATAGGATAAAAATATTATAGATATTAGTGGTTATTGATCAGCAGTGTATTTGATATCTTACCGAATAAAAAGCAAGATATGCAATAAATTATATCCGTCAAAAAAATGGTACTATGACATTTCTGTCCCCCTCACTTCTGAAAACATGGCTACGCCCCTGTACAGAACCATGAAATAATATTAACAGATACAACATTTGATTTTAATAATGTATTAGTAAATGTTCAAATAAATGTTAACTAAAATAAAACAAGAATTTTACAACATTAGTTCACTAATGTTGACAAATTTAACCTTTACTTGTAAAGTGTTAGCAACATTTTGGTGACCAAATTAATCAAAGAGACCAGTCACTTTCTCTTTATACATTTTAAAATCTCACTTTCTTCTTAAATAATAAAATAATTGTAACTCAGATCAGTATTTCATGGTAATTTAAAGTGTTATATATTTTTTGTTATAAATGTTATAATGTACAGTTGCAATATGTTATCATAAAATAATCCCTGACCCTGAGGCAAAGTGAACATTATCCCTTTACTGCATGTCAACAGCCTATCCTTGTTTGTTTTAACCTTTTATACTCATTCCATTCACCTAGTTTCGCAGAAATAAAGCTTTTCTTCACCTTTTGTGCTTCATTTTGGCTTACTTAAATAGTTCTCTAGTGTGACTAACTTTTAGAAGTAGAGCTATTCCATCAGGTCATAAAAATATGAGGTCGACTCATAATATGAGTTCATAAAAACTGCATGTATAATAATTATAAAAGAATAAAGTAAAATATGTCAGACTGCAGGACACTGACTTGCATTTGTCAACTACCCATGTGCATTTTTATCAGTCAACACCAACTGTAAATCTACAGTATGATCACAAATACGCCAAGATGATTCGCTGCATCCATCTTCTTCAGAGGTCTTCTTGAGTTCAGCGTGCGGGCGGAAGGGGGAGGGCGAGCAGCAGTGGCCTGTACCTTCCCAAGCTGGGCTGACTGACCATGGCAGATTGCAAGCTGCGATGTGAGTAATGCGCTTTACACTGTTTTAACAGCTGACTACCCCAGAGGCCTGAGGTGAGAGGCACATGTGATGGGCAGAGAGCAAAGCCTGCGCGGAGGACAGGCTGGCGTGTGCCAGGGTACAGTGACAGCTCCCTTACTGGGGCACAGACTAGAGCAGTATGGCACGGAAAGGATGCCACGCTCTGGATAACACACCGCGAGTGGCTCTGCGCTGAAAGTCGGACTCCGCGAAGATACACAATTCACAAAGCGTCAACAAGATCAAACAGTTGAGAAGACGATGTCAGGCAATCTGCATTTCAAACATGGAAACTGATTTTCACTGATTTCACTGCAAGGAATGGCACAGTTACACTGAGCACTATGTTTAGTTCAGCTCTAGATATGCTAGACATGAGAGTCATGACCAAAGACAATTTTTTAGAACAGTGAATTTACACTCATTTACTAAATTTTGATGATTGCTTTAGTCATTAATGAACTAGCAATTTCTAGTCAATTCAATATTTCAAAGCTGGTGGACAGTAACTAAGTACATTTACTTGAGTACTGTACTTAAGTACACTTTTTGAGTATCTGTACTTTACTGGAGTATTATTTTTCCTGAAAACTTATGACTTTTACTTCACTACATTTGAAAGACAAATATTGTACTTTTTACTCCACTACATTTCTATCAAGGTCGAAAGTCGTTTCTGTAGCAGCTCTGAAAGTCAGTGGATTTTTTTCCTTTTTTAAAAGTTTGTTGTTGTTGTTGTTGCAGACAGTCTATCAGGAATCACTCTTATAGGGTCATATACATTTTCCTCAAAATTTTTGAACACTGATCAGTTCATAGCAAAATGGAAGAAGACGGTTCTTAGGCACAAGTGTGTGCACCCATAGCCATACTTTGAAAGTATGTTTCAGTAAAAAAAAAAAAACTAGGATTAGTTTAGTTGGCATACACTTGATGCATGTCTTATAAAATATTAAAAATATAAACGTCTGGGAGAAAGAGAAGAGTAAAGTTGGGAGAATATCAGAAGTGTATCACTGTATTGGATCCATGCATTTGGCCTTAAAGTGACAGCAGCTTTATAGAGAGCTTTGTAACTTTTCTACAAGTATTTAAATGAGTTTAAGTTAGTCGTATGCTAGTATGTCCGATGGAGCATTACTGACTGGATTAAACCAGGATGGCATAATATGTATTTATACAACAATAATAAAATAATGCATTATTTTATTTTATTAGGCATAAAAAAGGAAATTTACTTTGATACTTAAGTACTTTTGAAAACAAATACTTCTGTACTTTTACTTAAGTAAAAATCTGTTTTTACAACTTTCACTTGTAACATAGTAATATTTGACAAGTAGTACTTTTACTTTTACTTAAGTAATAAAGTTATGTACTTTGTCCACCTCTGGAGCAATGTAACCCAACAACCTTTGCATGACCAAAGGAACCCTGGACACAACCTTGCCTGAACTTGACTGGGTTACATTTTTTTTTACTGAGTTTGTAAAATGAAAAAAAAAAAAAAAAATTTAAATGAAAAAATGAATACGGTATAAATAATCTTAAAGGACTGAAAGTGCTACGTGCCTGCTTCTCTGGGCCAGTTCCTCCAGCTTTGCCCCAAGTGTCTGACACTCCTCCTTTAGTTTCCCAATCAGGTTGTTCTGAGCACTCAGCAGCGCATCTGTTTCTCTAACTGTGAACATATAAAGTATTAAAGGGTTATTAGTTCACCCAAAAATGAAATTTATGTAATTAATGACTCTAAAAACATCAAAGTAGTCCATATGTGACATGAGTTAGTTAGTTAGTTAGAATCTTTTGAAGCATCTAAAATACATTTTGGTCCAAAAATAACAAAAACTACGACTTTATTCAGCATAGTCTTCTCTTCCGCGTTTGTTTTCAAACCTTGAATCATGAATCAATCCGCTGTTTCATGACCATTTGAATCTTTGTCTGAGGTTTGAAAACAAACGCGGAAGAGAAGACAATGCTGAATAAAGTCTTGTTTTGTGTTTTTTTTGGACCAAAATGTATTTTAGATGCTTCAAGAGATTCTAACTAACTAACTGATGTCACATATGGATCACTTTGATGATGTTTTTTATTCCCTTTCTGGACATGGACAGTATAGTTTGCCTACACTTAGATACGCTGTCGGACTAAATCTAAAATATCTTAAACTGTGTTCTGAAGATGAACGGAGGTCTTACGGGTGTGGAACAACATTAGGGTGACTCATTAAGGACATGAATTTCATTTTTGGGTGAACTAACCCTCATTAACACAGAAAACACATTGTGCTAAAATACACAACACAGGTAGAGCAACACAAAACATTATAAGAACTGTTCTTCCTGAGTCTAAGAGCTAAACAATTATTGAGTTCAGGGTCGTTTGTCAAAATCAGAAAGTGGTTTAAAAGTGGTTATCTGCCACTAAAAATAAAGTTTAAACTTTTTTTTGTTCAAAGCACAAGATTGTAAAGTGCAGTCTTTTCAATTATTCTTCCATTAAGATTTTCATTAATAACTAAAAAAAAATTTTTTTACCAACATGATGCAGCATAATAAGGAGGAAACACTAATATACAGTGGGGTCCAAATTTCTATAACCATTACTTAAATGGACTGCATTTATACTTAAAATGCTTTCATTTTAATATTTTAGTTATTTGAATGTTTTAATTTATATTAATGTTGTCATTTAACACATTATTTTAATATCATATTTATATCATTTTCAAACATGTTTTGTGATGATCCAAAGAGGCATCAATGGGAAACATCTGTACAGTCACATGATTAATGTCACACATTTACTTTTTTGAATAATGACCTAGAAATTTAGCAGAATCTGAAATATTTGTATTCATTTTCTCTCATTAAGTTACTTTCTTCAATTTTTTTCAATTTAAAATTCAAAATTTTCATTGTGGTTTCAGATTTGGTCTGGTATAATCTGTGTATATACATCTGAGCTACAGTATACAAATAGAATGTGAGATATGAATAGAAAATGAGAGAATGAGTGGATTGTGGTATTCATTACATTTTGTTTTCATCAAGTTAAAAAAGTTCAGAAGTTGTTGAAAGTTCACCAAAAGAATCCTACTGCGTTGCTGTGCTTTGAAACTAGCTGGGCATGTGCAGGCCACAGAGACACCACACACAAAGCAGGATAAAAGAAACAAACTGGACTCTAAACAAACAGGGCAGTGTTTATGAAAAAAAAAGAAAAAAAAAGTGCAATCATCTAGAGGCGATTCTGTCTTAACTACTAAAATCAATCCGTTTAGAGAGAGAGAGATAGGGATGGCGGGGAAGCAGGACAAAAATAATTAGCTATCGAGATTCGAGAGTGGCCATTATATGCTTAGAGAGGGAAGTGGTCTGTGGTATTAAAGGACTAATTCCATAAGCCCAGAGAGCTTCCTGCTGAGCCTCTGATGCCATTTCTCTTTAGACAACATGTGTGCTGTGCAACCGCGCCAGAAAGAAGCCCTTTGTTTTCCCTGCGCTTTGTTCTGGCAATCAGCATGCCTCAAGTTTCTGGAAACACAGGTAAATAAACTAAACTCGCCCATCCAGATGGTGCAACAGATGTGAGAGCAGCACTCTGAAATCAGCAGACAGTGGGCAGCGCTGCCCGACCCCCATTTTTAAACGCTAACTAATACGTAGCGCTGAAGCTCTGGAGCGCCGAGCATCTGCTCCCTTCGGCCAGCCAAAGGTTACAGGTGTTCCTGATGCCGTCCCGCACAGTGTGGCTCATGCCCGGAGTGTGCGGGATGAGGCAGGCGGAAGGGCGGGTGAGGCGGTTGTTCTGGCAAGGGGCAGCGCACCGGTGAACACCCACCACTCCTCTCGTGCTGCGCTTCCATTTGCTGGAGCGTCTGTGTCAGCTCACGTTCGCGCTGCTGTGCCTGGAAGGTCAGAGCGGCCATGTCCTCACCACAGCAGCGCTCTACCGCCTCCTTCTCTTGCCTGCAGAGTGAGAGAGAGAGAGAGAGAGAGAGAGAGAGAGAGAGAGAGAGAGAGAGAGAGAGAGAGAGAGAGAGAGAGAGAGAGAGAGAGAGAGAAAGAGAGGGAGATACACATGTAGATCAGTGAAACACACGAAGATAGCCACTAGTGTCACCAAATGGGACTGCAAAATTAATGTTTTCAAACAGGTTTTCTGATCACTCTCCTCTGTGATTGGTCAGACAATCAGACAGTCCCGCCCCAAATTCACAGCACTGGTTGAGCCAATACGTCTGTGCCAGGCTGGATAGGAATGCTCATATAAACAGAACAATGTTTTGAAAGAGCCAGTCACAGTGTTTATAGTTTTTGTCGAAAATCAACCTTTTTTTAAACCAATTACTATCAACCAATTACTAATCTGTCATCTCTCCATATATTGTAACAAAGCACATTTACACAATAAGATAAAAAAAGATGTGCTAATAAATTAGGTTAGTTCACCCTAAATACAATTCTGTTATCATTTACTCACCTTCATATCATTCCAAACTTGTATGTTATTATTTCTTCTGTAGAACATAATAAAGAGATATTTTGAGAACTGTCTCAGTATTTTTGTCCATAAAATGGAAGTCAGTGGTCATTAAAACTGTTTGGTTAAAGAAAGTCACAGGTTTCAAACGACATGAGTAAATGATGAAAGAATTTAAATATTTGGGTAAATTATCCCTTTAACTATGTCTTTCGTGTCAAGCCTGGTAATACTCTAACAAATCAAAATCCAGGACCAGAACTATCATACTGGGGCCAGAAATTAAGACAGCTCCAAATGAGAGTATAAGTTGGCCTAAATAAAAAGTTGGACAGTTTTAGGAACAGCGCATGGGATATCGGGTACTTTATCTGTCTAATAATGGAAGTGTTTGTGTTAATATGTACACAGAGTCCCCCTTCTCTGATCTTTTCAAACATGGAGCTTTTGTCTCTTTGTAATTACTGTAGATGAGCCCTTTTTTGTTCTCCAGAGCTTCATATGCCAAAACATTTGATCATTTTGATAAGAAATAGCATTTAACATGAATATATGACGCTGTGAGTGACACAATGATCTTTTGCCACAAATATGCAAGGTAAAAAGCAATTCTATAAGTGGAAAAAATACATATTTTTAAAATAACAAGACCCCCCCCCCCCCCTGTAATAATAAGCTTCCCCCCCAAAAAAAAACTAAAAAATCGGCACTGGCTGATACAGGCTGATAAATATATTCAGTTCACCTGGTATTGGCAGGTGTGGCAACAAGTTTATTTTGAATATAACGTATAGACAATACATTATACTTCAACACATCTCTCTTGTCACACTAAATCTTGTCACTTTACCATGCTCACACCTGACTCACCTGCGCTACGCAATTACTGGAACACTCTGGCAATATTGTGATCCTTCCAACAAATATGCAAATAGAGCTTTGTTGACTGAGCTTTGTTCTGATTCTCAGACAGAAAGACAAAAGTGAGAGAAACGTGCAATGTACTACGCAATGATATCTGAGTTTAGATACTGTATGACATTGATCAGCAGATCAACATTAAAGCACCTCAAAGGCAAAAACAACAGCACATGTTCTTTACCCAGCCTCCAGGTTGAAGAGCATCACGTTAATGATCAGCATGAATAAAATAACTAGTCTACGCGCCAAAGAAAGTAAGACGAGAAGGAAAAAAACACCCACAAAACTCAAGTCAAAGTGTGTTAATTAACAGTGAAGCCTGAAAACTTTTCTCGCACACTGGGTTTGGAATGTAGCTGGAGAAGTGACCGTCTCTGCAGGCCTGCTGTCGTCTGGAGTGTGAAGGCGCTCCGCCTGCGAGAGCTGTGTGAGAGAGAGCGAGCAGGGGGAGAGCGCTCGGCCCCCGCTGTGCTTGAACAGCGGCCTAAAACACCATCCACACCAGCGCTCAGCAGGGGCTCACAAAGGCCTCACAGCCAGCCATTTGTTACTGTGGCTTTCCAGGGGGCCCAGCCACTCACTGGGGTGCGGGGGTGTGGATGGAGTGGGGGGGTCGGGTGTTTGTCGACCAATTAGCATGAGAGAGACCGCCAGAAAGTTACCGCGAGCACTTTAGGGAAAAAGTTGGCTAAGCGAGAGGCCTTCGAGCGAGATACTGTGTTCAACACCAACGAGTTCAAAACTTTATGTATCTAAAGGCAATGAATATTTAAAGTAGCATGTGGCTAGCAGAGGAACAGAGGTGTTCTCATGCACTGATTGATAAGTACACAAATAATATTATTTGATTTGAAAAATATTGACTGATTTTATACACTAAGTATTGTCAATTAAATCAATGCCTAATATGAACTATAAATAAAAAGTCATATGTAAATTTAACAAGAAATCATTTGTGTATCAAAGAATCAAACAGTGCTATTGCTAAATGTATTAATCTTTAATTAGGCCAGTGTTTCCTGAGCTGTGTTTCAGCGGTGCCAATGAAATTATATTTCCAGAACTGAGTTTGTTGACTGAGTGTGATTTTAACAAACATGCATGAATCAAAATACATGTGATAGTTTATTTTTACTCAACCGCGTACAACTCAAAATTAAGCAAGAAATTGAGTACTTTTCACCCAAAAATGAAAACTCGGTCATTATTTAATCACCCTTGTGTCGCTTCCTCCAAACCTTTTGTGATTTTTGTTCTTCTGAAGATATTATGAGTAATTTCAGTAATCAAACAGTTTGGGGACCATGACCATTGACTTTTTCATTGTATGAACAAAAATAAACACTAAATATCTCAAAATATCTTCTCCAGTGTTCCACAGAAGAAAGAAAGTCAGGCAGGCTCGGAACGACATGAAGTTAAGTAAATGATCAAAGAATTTCCTTTCTGAATAAATTGTACCACTTTAAGGTTTGTGAAACTTTAAAAAAAAATACTTTTTTTAGTTCACCAATGCTGCATTTTTTGGAGGGAATTGAATTTTAACATTTCTTGTTTTCATCAAAATGCATTTTGAACGAATACCTTGATTGTTTCATTTGTGCCAATGATATCTGAAATCTCATCCGTTTCGAGTGTTTGCAGATGCATGGACGGTTCCAAAGGCAGGTCAGACAGCTCTGACTCACCTCACACCCTCTCCAGCCACCCCACAATAGCAGGTCAGCGAGTGTTTGCTCACTTCTGGTAATGATGTGAGCGAGGCCTAATGTCCTCCGGTTAGAAGCCATAGCCGGGTTGGTCGGTCTGCCTGGTAGGGAGCAGCGTAGAGACGCAGAAAGCAGTTTCCGTAGCTGGGTGCTGGTGGAGCGCGAGGGCCGAGGGCTGCCTAAGTGGGTACTATTCAAGCTGTTGCCCATTTGATTTGGACTACCACAGACCGCTCGAGCGCAGAGTTTGCAGCACCCTGTGGTGCTCCGTGATCCCACGCCAAAAATGACCAAATGCTACCGTTCCTAAAATGTGCGCAAATTGGAGTCAGCCGTTTGGCTTCATAAGCACTCAACAGTACACAAGGACACTTGCCACCGTTTGTATGTTAATATATGTGAGAGGAAAACTTTCAAAAGTTAAAAAAAAGTACAGGTTGCACTGCAGGGTAGGGACGGAAATGGACAGAAGGCGCTAATCTGGCATTTTAACATTCATCCCAGTTTTGTGATTACAGTTAGACGGACTTGATGTTAGATGACATACTCATCTCTCATAGGCTGTAGAAAGAGTACAATTCAATTTGAAAAGATATGAAATCACGTTCAAAAACTTGCGTAAAAAAGTATAGAAATATTTTGCTATTAAGATATTGAAGAGAACTTGGCTGACAAACTAATACAGTTAATACTGCGACATGTTCACTCTCACAAACCTCAGATGTTTTATAGCATTTATTCAGCTGCACTCATTCAGTGTCAATCGCACTCCTATTTCCTGTCTCCCACTGACACGCTCGCCCCCATCTCTCCAAGAGCGAATGAAACGGCCCAACCTGAGCCGCCAGTGTCTTGTCTGTGGTACTTGCACACTCTATATTTACATGACATCCAAACCGCTTCTATTAGCGTGCACGTCAGCCTCTCCATCGCTCGCCCCGTACCCCCCACCACCACAACCACACACACACACACTTCGTTTACCCCCCCCCCCCCTCCCACCCTTTTTCCTTTAACTAAACTGGCTCTGGCTCCCTCCATCTGGTCCCCTTTCCTTCAGCAGCCCCGCACCTGTTCACACCTCCTCTCCTGTTGGACCGCATTGAACATTTCCTCGGATGCCAGGGCTATTCTGGCACTCGCAACCTCTCTGTCATTCAATCCATCTGTCAGAAGTGAACTTTGTTTACCGCCAGCTTCTGCTTTCTTCTTCAAGAAGCGCAAAACCCCCTCAAGGTCAGAGGCAAAACGAATTGCAGACGCCACCAATTTACAAACAACCCCCTCCCTTTCTATAAGACACCCCTATCAACAAACCAACTAATCACGATAATCATTTTTTTCTTATGTATCCATAGAGAATCTGTTGTGATTTGAAAATGCACACAGAGGAAGCTGAGATGTGTTCACATATGCTGAAGAAATATCCATGTTTTCAGAGTAGGTCAAGAAATTGCAGATTTTAGATGTGTGTTTATGATAATGACCAGGATTTTCATTTTGACAGGAATATAGAAATAATATTGGATTTTTTAATAGCTTTTTTGAGAACAACAACATCTCTGCTTAAAAAAAATGTCATCGTATACTTTCATGTCATTCCGAACCAATTTAATTTTCTCATATGGAAGTCAAAAGGAGAAGTTTAGTAGAATGTCCAAGCTGCTCTTTTCCATGAAGTAAAAGTGGTGACCAAAGCTGTCAAGAAATATTTTTAGTGAATAACAAAAAATGATGACTGAGTAAATGATGACAGAAGTTTCATTTTTGAGGGAAATATCTCCTATTATAGTATGAACTACACGTAAGTTTAAAAATATTTAAGAGGCTTCTGTGATGTGTATTCTGGGACAAAACACAAACTGGGCAGAAATTAAAGCATAAAGATGAGGAGGAAGAGAACAAGACAGAGCTATCCCTGGGTGAAACAGCCTGTGACAGTGCTGTTGAGGCTCGCACTCTGAGCGTGACGCATTTCCACAGCTCGGGCTGACCTGAAGGGGCTTGTGCCAGACCCCCCACTCGTGTCACCTCACACAGGAGGCCCAACTAAACCGTGCTGCCTTCATCATCCCTCCATCACACACCAAAAACGCTTTCCAAAAACCCAACCTGCCCACAAAAAGCACATGGCCGGCAAAAAGCATAACAAACAGCGCTTTTAACCCAACAGGGTGTCACGCTGCCGGGTCTTAGGGTTATGCCGATCTCTTCCACTCCTGTTTCATGGCAGGTTTTTGCGGGAGGATGCCCGCTTTGTGATGGACTCCTTATGCCATCTGGAGAGTGGAGTAGATGTGAAGAGAGAAAGCCATGATGATATGGGCCACAGTATGTTTGATCATGTTAATATAAACTTGCTGATAATGAATTTGGACCTAATAAACAGACTACACAAAAATTGTGCAATTTGGGAGGAAAGATCCTTGATTAAAAGTGAGAAGAAATTCTGATACTCAGCTGTATCTGAATTTCTTCTAACTTTTGGAGAAAGTTTAATCAAGTGTTAATTTCAGTGAACCAAGCACACTAGAAAAATATGGCACCATTAATCAAAAATCAGCACTCTTGCCCCAGCTACTGCAAATATGGAACCTATTGGAATAATAATAGATAGAAGTCTATTATTGAAATTGCACTTGTAAAAAAGTGTCATGAAGACTTAGAAAAGAAAGAGAACAACCCAGCTTCCAGAAACAGTAAGTAGGGCACTTTCTCTGGGCAGAGTTGGCCCAAGTGAGAACAGTTGCACCCGACAGATTTGCTCCCACTTTGCCTCGGGACTGGCAACATTCTGTCCTGTACCATCATGACACAGAGCTGGGCCACGGCACTGGAGCAGCTCTCAAGACACATAGACATATAGTTTTAGTAGGACTGAGAGCATTTCCAAATTGAAAATGTACAATTAAATCATTTCTAATCACAAACATGATGAAAGGCTGTAACTTCAACAGTAAAAATATTTGCTCTGACAAATGGTTTGAATTGCAAATTATGATTTTTCACACAAAGATACACATTCATTTGATCAATGTACAATGAAAACATTAATATTGTGAAATATTGCAATTTGACTCATTTTAATGTGTATTATTATAATCGATGTTTTAAAAAAGTTGTGCTGCTTAATATTTTGTGGAAATTATAAACATAGAAGGCAAATAAAAAAATCTGCATACTACAAACTGCCATATTTGGTCAATTTAAAGCATTCATGCTGAATAATAGTATTAATCTCTTCAAAAACAATCTTTCTGACCCCAAACTTTTGAAAAGTTTAATAGATATATTAATTGAACAATTCACAAAAAATATCCTCAAGCAATGAAATGTAACTGGAAGGACACATTACAAGATAATTTTGTGGATTGTTACAACTGAAAATTATAAAGAATGAATGCATATATTATTATATGTGATGATAATTGGTATAGGGATTGTTATAGTAATGACAATTGATCATTAAAAACCACATTCAATTTTCATCACCGTTATTATCACACAGCAAGATAACAATAACATTAGTACTGGCATGTCATAGCTGCTTTAAATATTTCTACTAAATATGAAGAATTCTTTCATTTAGCAACTTTACAATAACATTGCAACTGTTAATGTTCATCTTTTAATGGAAAGTATGTGCCATGTTTGGACACATTTTCCCCTCCAATGTTTCAAACATATGCATTCTGTTGGCAAACACTACTAGCTGTAGCCGAGTATTCAAAATGAGAGAGTGTGTTCTCTTGTGTACACTACATTGTCCTCTTAGGGGCCTGTAAATAAATGACACATATGTAATTGCCTTGAACTTGGTTACACTGTTAAATAATGGAGCAAACTGCTGGCAATGAGTCGAGGGCTTGCTTGGTTGAGGGGCATAGCCTCTGGCATTGCATCTGGTCTTATAGGCCAGTGGAGAAACATAATGCACGGACAAGAAGAAGGGGAGGGGAAAAATCACTGCTGATCGATGAAAATATCACACAAACACACTGAGTTTGGTATTCATATTTTACATGCTCTTCATTAAGTTCTTTAGTGTGTTATTCCTCTATTTTAGAGTGAATCTTCAATTTTTAACTTACTGGCTTGTGCAATAAATTATGATATGATTTTCACTGAGAGATTAATTTGTTCCAAAACATTTTTAATTTATGTGGAAAAAATGGAGAAGTAATTTTGTTTTTCAATTGCAAAGAGATTGAGGTTAAGAATAAGACAAACACACTATAGGCCAAATGTGCACTTAAAAGCATCACTTGATAGCTGATGGACCAACTTCTGGAACATTTACGCTTGTTACATGGCTATAAACCGCTTGACCCAGGTTAACTAAGTCTAACTCCGCAATGCCGTCTCTAAGATGCTGAGAATAACAGAAGACAAAAGCCCTCTTCTTGCCCTTTGCCGTGTGAAGTGGAGGAGGAGCCGGAGGCCAGCAGCCCTGCCGGCGAGGCGTGAAGACGTGGCAAGGTCTCATCCCAGGCCAACGGGCACACCACTGTCAACATCATGACACTCACTGGGCGGCTCGCCGGCACTCTCCCGCATGGCCGGCAGCGGTCCCAGCTGCCCCATCCGTTACTGTCTGATTAGTTCTGCTAAGCAGCCCCTCCCTTCCATGCCCCATCGCCATCTGCTCCCCCAACAAGATGGCTGCCGCCCAGCACCGTGCACACCGCCCCGCTACCTGCCAGTGCCCGTGCCCGCACTCACCCCAAAGCGCTAACACGGCTTCTCGTGGCTGGCGGCGGCCCCCATTTCGTTCGCTACTACTTCTGACAAGGGGTGGCGGGCTACGCTCTTTTATTTGCTGTCGGATGGTACATGCGCTTCCCGCCGACTTGGTTTGCAGCAGTTTGATGGCACGGCAGACTTTGCTCACCGCGGCAGCCTCCCTCTGGCGTGGGGCTGCATCTGCTCACTCTTTTATTCATTTTCCGATTCTCCACCTTTCAGGGGATTGTCATCCTCCACGCGTTCACACACGGCCGAGGGAAAGCAGAGAGGCGTGCAAAGTTTAATGGAATTCTGGGGTGGGATGAAAAACTTTTTTAATGCCAACACTGCAGTTGGTCTCATGGTTCTTGTTTTGGCCAGTTTGTACAAGAACCTAGCGAGAGGACAAGTCAATGGCACACTCTTTAACAACCATACAAGTTCTGGGACAATGACATAAGACTATCCATGAGAAAAAAAGGGAGGGTAAAAGAGTTTAAAACACATGCCAAGTTCTTAGAAACATATGATTTTTTTATCAATGTTGGTTTCATTTGTTTTCTTGTTGACCGTTTTCAAGAAAAGTTTAAATTTAATGACAAAATTTCAATGACAAAACCTTCAAAACATGTGCATGTACAGATCTTAATCATTTAAAAAATACTAAAATATAAATATATTTCATGTTTAAAATGTTTTAAGGTATTTTATTGATTCAAAAACAATATAACATTTTTGGCAGGTCGCACAACATGACACTTAACAAACTGAACTAACCTTGCCCTACATTTTTTACATTATCTGTATTTTAAGAAACCTTTTTTCTTGTCAGGAATTTCATTCTTTTTATGAGACTTTTTCTTCATTATGATATAAAGACAGTTGAATCAACCTCACATTTTTAACTTTATCAAAATGAAAACACTTAAAATAGAAGAATTAATTAATAGATAGGACAAAACAAGCATCATGTCATTGAACTAAAAAAAACAATGTCTGGATATGAACCGTCTTCCTTTATGATTGACATGTTTAGCAACAGCACAGATGTCAATGTAAGCCAGATTCCCACATAGCTCACAGTGAGGCCTTATATTGATGTGGACAATCAAGCACCATCAAGCCTTTTGCTCAAATAATTCCACTTTACATACAAAGACAAGCCAAAGGGAGACGAGGCTGATCATTTCATATCCCCTAAAACTTCTAGCAGGCTTTTTTCTTGTAATTCTCACTCTCTCACACAACAACGCTGATTAACTAATCACTAGCCAATATGGTGGATGTAGCGTTGAGTATGAGCGTTTACCATGTGTAGAGGGCCAGGTTCTCTGCTAAGCTCTCGACAGAGAAGTTGTGAATATTTCCTACTTTCCGATCCATACTTATGCCTGAAGGTTCTCCTTTACAAACTGCAACATGGTTCTTATTGGATCAAAACTTCAAGCCCCGCTGCCAGCGTCGCCACTTGCTTACAAAATTTTGTGTTGCTGAAGAAGAGAGGGAATTTGGAACAAAGCGAGCCCCTGTGTCCTGTTCCAAACCACAGTGAACTCCAGCAAACACAGAAAAGCAAAGGGGAAAATCTGTTGCGGCTGGTAAAGCGGCACGGCAAAACAACGCAACTTTTTTTTTATATCGTCGCACATTTTCCTCTCTTTATTTTCACACCCTATGGGGTCTGCCGAATGTTGGGAGATGGGAGGGTGGGTACACGAGAAAGAAGGAGTGGGGGAAGGACGACAAAAAGGCACGAGCGCACAAAAGCAAACAAACAAACCGAATAAAGCCTGGGCTCAAAGCCGTCAGAAGGCAGAGAACAGAGCGGCAGGATTATGATAGATCCTCTGCTGCCCAGCGCACAGCTGGCTGATGATCCAATACTGGAGCCGCCGGCCCTCCCCAGCATGTGCACGGGGGGCCTGGGGGCCAGAGCGAGAGAAAAAACAGAAAAAACCAAAAGACAACTGCTTTGCCCATCCGTTTGGTGGGAGCTGTGATCATCCAAGCTGTGAGACGAGAACGGGAAAAGTCAAAGTCTGGCTTCAGAGGGCCTGATTGTATGAGCACCCACCAAAGGGGAAGAGACACAGAGAGGGTCCCCACATGACCCTCCCCCTGGGCTGCTCAGTCACTGGGTCCCCCACAGGTCAGTACACGTGTGTTTATGTATGTGCAAAGGTGGAATAAGAGAGTAAAGACAACAGAGAGATGGGAAAAAGAGGGATTAGCCTCAAGGAAGAGAAAAGAATGCACAGATGTCTGCTGCATCTGTGCACTACGCTGGCCCAAAGAACCTGCCCTGGCAGTCCACATCCACACCATGCATACAGTGGCTAAAAAGCTCTCTGCTGCCAAAAGCAGGGCCTGTCAGCAGCTTAACCACTCTGATCTTCAGCAGGCCATTTTGTTGCCTCATCTAGAAGAAGCAGAGAGCATTTAAAAGGCCAGCATCCTGCCCAAGCTTTTTCAAATCTGATTTAGCCACCGCGTTTAATCACCACAAAATCTTTCAATAATGCTCTGATCAAAAAACAGAATTATGGAACGGCCCCTTGATAGTGATTAGCTGTTATATATTCATATATAAATTTTCTTCAATAATTTAAGGACAAAAAGTTTCCAAAAGACTCTCTGATTAAATCAGAAATAAAATCTATAAATGGACACGCATCATCAAGAAAATGAATAATCGTCTGATCATTTCTGTCAGCTTACATGATGCAAAAATCTATTTCACAGGGTGTTTCAAGTACTTAGAAATGTTTCATACATTACAAAAGTCAAAATAATGTTTTCCATACATATGAAAATGTACACAACCTAATAACTGTTTTCCAAACATGTTAAAATCTATTTATAAACATACATACTGTATTATGTTTCACCATGTCATGAAAAGGTCAGATTATACAATATATTACGAGATTTACTGACAAAGCCATAAAGGTAATTTAATTTTATGTGAATTTATCACATGATATCTAATGGCTTTTCAAAAATCGAAGTCTATTTAAATGTTCTGACTGATAGATTTAGAGAACAAAATTTGGTAAAGCAAGACTTTCCAAATAGTAATTAGCAGAACCTTGGTTTGAGCTTGACATTTTTTAAATTTCTGTCCAACATTTTAAAAAGAAATTAAATTCATAAAATGCCAAACATCATCACAGAGGTGTATTCAAATTATTCAAGTTAACACAGATTTTTTTTTGCTGTTTTCTGAATTCAAAAATTCATTCAGAGCAGACCACAGTGTAGACCAAACAAATGCAGTGTCAACATGATAATAAATGTACACTAAAGAGGTGTACGAAACTAACAATGCAGGCTAGATTCATCTGCTGTGTAATAACGTCAAATGCAAGAGTTTGTCTAGACCTGCTGTTGCAAATAATCTATACTCCATAAAAACCATCTGGATCGTTTTCATGCACAGTGGTACTTTTCCAAATGTAAACAAATGACTCAAATTATTCACTAATATTTCTGCAACAGCATGCATCTTTATGGTAATTTATAAACAATACATGACCGAGTCTTAATACTCAAGTACTGAATTCCCTTGTGAACAGATGCTGTCCCTCCTCTGCAGCTGTGCAGCTCTGTGGCAGATGCTGTAAAATCTCCACTTCCTCCAGAGGAATGGAGACCCCAGTGCCATTCAAACCCACTGAGGCTTGAGCACTGCCTACGCTTACCGCTGGGGTAGGACACATCCACAAAAACATGGAAATGGATGACTTCATTGTGGGCCATCATTCAATGGGCATAGAACTGTCAAAGCCCAAACAGGCAATGGTTCCTAACTAGGTTCATGTAAACTCCAGGTTCCAGGGGGCACTTGGCAAGAATTCGATTTAGCTATGTCTATAAATAAAAATTGTGTGTGGGATGACATTGTCAGTTTAGAGGCCAAGTCAACACCTCAAACTCGATGTTGTGCTCCTCAAACCATTCCTGAACCAATTTTGCTTTGTGGCAGGGTCCATTATCTTGCTGAAAGAGGCCACAACCACAAGGGAATACCGTTTCCATAAAAGGGTGTATATCCAAACAGCTAAACGGGGGGCAAACCAACAGTTTCCATTGATTGTCTATTGCGTGAAACGGCCTCCTTGTCATTTCTGACTTATTACAAAATACCAAACAATGTCTAAAAGCTGATATGTGAAAGTGTACTTAAAACAAGCTAAATAAAATACCAGAACCAAAACCCCCAGAATTTTTTAGAAGCTGTTAACCCAAAAAAACAAGCATTTAAAGACACAAAAGTGGATACAGGCAATTGAGACAGAGCGCAACATATTATATTACACTGATAAATACGCCCACTGGAGGATAACATAATCAGAGACAGGAAATATAATATATAAAACTGACATTTGGATATTTTACAAAATGTTTAATGCACACATAGGCATACTAAGCTAGCCTAGAAATCTAGACGCATCCTAGCGGCAGCAAATTTAATCTGCCCGCGAGTGTCGTCTAGAAACTCTCAATACCCCTCTGAGCTGTAATCCCCTAACTCTTGCCGGGCCAATCACATCGTGTATAGAGTCGGTGGGCGGGGCCATAACGACGACGGCCGAGTTGCGTTTGCATGCTTCTAGTAAACACAGAAACTGGCGAACGGCGGTCTTTCGAATCAGCTTTGACCGCGACTCTGGAAGACTTGGAGTTAAGCTTTTCTCTGAGAAAAGAACAAAGAACGGCACTGAAGTCATTCTTAAAAAGGGAAGATGTATTCGGAGTTTTGCCAACCGGATACGGCGAATGTTTAATCTATCAACGAGCTCTGTTTCACCTTCGTTGCTCTGGTTGGTGCAGCGCTATCCTATCGCGTGCAGAGGGAGTTTGAAAGACGACTGTTTATCCCACCCCTCTGATTGAGCCCTGTCTATGGTGAGTTTCCAGACCAAACATCTTGATGTGGGTCTGGCTTGTCAGGCTAATACTAAGTGTGAGGATCCCAAAATGTCCTTTCTTCCTGCTGAAGTTTCATGTATTATTGCTTGTATTCACTTTTGCCCCCTAAAATGCTCGTTTTTTGGGTCGACACCTTATAAAAACTTAGTTCTGTGTTTTTTTTAGCTTGTTTACTGTACACCCTGTCACACAGCAGCTTTTAGACATTGTTCTGTTTTTTTGTTATAAGAAATCACAAGGTGACCACTTCACACAATACTAAGTCAATGGAGAGCACTGGATTGGACACGCACCCAGCCATCCATGTGATGTAAAAGAAAATGTGATTTCCACACCTGTTTCCACACCTGAAAATTATTACAATTTAAAATACAGTTTTCTATTTGAATATATTTTAAAAAGTAATTTATTCATGTAATGGCAAAGCTGAATTTTCAGCAGCCATTCCTCCAGTCTTCAGCATCACATAATCCTTCAGAAATCATTCTCACATGCTGATTTGGTGCTCAAGAAACATTTCTTATTATTATCAATGTTGACACCAGTTGTGCTGCTTAATATTTTTGTGGACACTGCATGGACATTTTTTGGTATATATATATCAGTATTACATTTCTTTGGTTGATGGAGTACTATCCAGTCTCTAAATAAAATGCATAGTTATATGTAAAGTTATTTTCAGCATAATTTGACTTATTGTAAAATAGGTGACAGAACAAATAAAGGCTCAATGTATTTAAAATAAATTAACTTCATACATCCACAAAAATCATCTAATCGACACCAGCCAAAAATTTGGCTAAAGATTTAGTTGAGAAAAGCATGATTTGTTTGAGGATGAAATTTTAGATCTAATGCAATTACATTAGCATTAGCATTAACATTACATGACTTAAGTGTCGACCTTCTTTTGGGGCCAATATACTATATGTATAGCAAAATAAATAAATAAATAAAGATACAGAATGTCCCCTTGGCCTTTGTTGGAAGTAACTCTAATTTATAGTAATGAACTGTAAACTGTTAAATTGCATCTAACGGCAATGTAAGTGTCTTTCTGTGCCAAAAACGTTCTCTCTCATATATAATAATAAGGGTGGGAGGTGTTAAATGTGATCTATTCTTCCTAATCTGGAGCTATAATCTATTTGCTTTCTAATAAACTGGGATTAGTTGAACAAATGTTACTGAAAAACACTGTTTATTCGCGTATCACCTACTCTGGAACAGTTTTAATCAAAGTTTGAAGAGATTTTTGCAAGAAGCAAATAAAAATAAAAATTAGAGGTCCAAAGCTTGCTCACATAAAAACAATAAATCAACATAAAAGGTGGCATTGATTCATAAGATCTTTGCTGTAATATCTTCAGATAAAATAAAAAAAAATGGTGATAGCTTCACATAGAGGGTCTGCTTTTGATTTAATTAAAATGGTGTGAATTTAATTTAACAACCAAAATATATTTATATTTATGTTTAGCGCCAGCTCATTATCATGCATACAAATATGAGTGAAATGTGCACATATGTGGAAAATGTATAAATGTATGAGATGCCACATATGCACTACTCAGTCCACTCAATTACACAAATAACGTCAGATTAATAATACATTTCTGAGGAGTAAACCTGTCAGAAGTCTCTGATTTCAGCTTTTCTCCACACTAAACTGACTGATGTTATCGAGAGAGACAGTATGTGCCCCTCTCCGGCCCTGTTCTCCTGGTGCGTGGTGGACTGTGGCGGTGGCAGCCGGTGGCTAGTGGCGATTTAATAAAGTGTGGGTGCTCTCCTGCTGGTGTGCTGGCACTGCATTGGGGCCAGTGGACGGGCGCAGTGTTGTGGCATGTAATAGGATTAAGGGGGTTACCTGGTGAGGTGCAGTTGGCGCTGGGCGCGGCTTAGCCCCTCGGCCAGGCTGGCTGCCTCCGTCCGGGCTCGGCCCTCTGCCCTCTGGGCCTCCTCCAAACGCTGCCGGTAACCGCTCAGCTCCACACCCAACTTCTGTACTTCCTGAACCCCGCGAGAGAAGAGAGCAAAACCAAGCGATTATTCATGTTGGCATTAAAACACTCCCTTATTTTTCACAAAAACTTCTAAAAATCCTTTTTTGCTTCCTATTTGTATATATGAAGCAAATATAATTTTGTACCAGTAACACTGTGAATTGCAAAATTGTTGATTAAAATAAATGCCAGATTCCCTCCCATATGAACGATCAAGTTTTGCTTACCTGCTCAACCAGTTCTAGTTGGCGGCCCAGTTTAGAACTGATGTCCCTCACCTCTCTCTCTGCCTCCTCTTTCTTCAGCTGGGCCTGGCTCAACAGAAAACGCAGCTCCGCACATACCTGACACAGCATACACGCGGCTTAATGCAAAATCCAAGATACGTTTCAATACTCCTATCTGCTGTTCGTGAGAAAACAGTTAATTCACACATTCTATACTGATCCATTGAGGAGATGTTTGCTGCATCTTTCTGTCGGGTCCATGAACTTCTACTAGAGCTTATGCTGCATCAACTTCATTAGATTTGCTAATAATATAGCTCTACTGCCATCTAGTGCCTAGATATTTTCCACACAAAGCTGACAGAACAAATAAATCTATATAAAGCAAGAAAAAATATGCCATTAAAATAAATGTTGAACCTAAAAGGTAAATTGACACCATTTGTTTTCTTAATGCACATTCCTGGTTTTATTGTGAGTGATTTATCAATGCAAGCTATTCCAAAGAACAAAAAGTCCTGTACTACATTTTTTACTTGGTAAAAATCATTTTGAAAGGCCCGCGCACTCAACTGAAAGTAACACAGAAAATGAAGTATACCCGGGCCTTTGGACTCCCTAAATAGAACTACTACAACTTAATTATTTGGAATTCTATGTAATTTTTGACTGTTTTGGGAAGGTTTTACAGCGGGCTGTACCTTGCTGCTGTCCATTTCTTGTGCAGTGAGCTTCTTATAAGCTTCCTCCAGCTGGCCATTGAGTGAGTTCCGGTCTCTCTCGCCCCTCTCTAGCAGACCCTCCAATTCAGCCACTCTCTGAGACAGACTGGTCACCTTACAGTTGGGAATAATAAAATGATACTTGCTATATTAGGATATTAACAGATTAGTTACATTAGCTATATTATAATATAATGGTTTTACATAAACACGATAAAATGATATAGTGCAGCCCAAAGAACACACTAAACAACTTTTTTAAAAGATATATTTAAAACTAAAAATAAACAGAAACTGTTAAGAATGTAAAAAATGTCAAAACCAGGAAGACTTATTTGCTTGGGTTTTTGATAGTAAAATAAGGTTTCTGGTTAACATAACTTGTTAATAAAGGACATAGGATGTTTTGCTCTGCAACATAAATTACACACCCATACTGAAAACACAAGTTTTGAAGCTGTTGTTTTTTATTTATTTATTTTTTCATGTGTTTTTGATGAGTAACTAGATATGAATGTGTAGGCTGTGAATGTGTGCAGTTTATGTTGCAGAACAAAATTTCAAGTATCATTAAGTTTTTTACCAACTGTTGTGAGACCTTATTTCACGTGTAAACTGAAAAAAACTATTATAAACCCCATAGGAAAATCTCTAGGAAACCAGTGCTGAATTAGTTTTCCTGGCGTCATCCCTGGACAACTCTATATGATTGAGCTAAAGGTCTTTTTTTTCCCTGAATCTGAAGTCATCTATCAAAATTTTTGTTGTGAGCCACAAATGAAATGACACTAGAGGGCAGCATAAACTAGCTTTGTCAAACCATCCAATCTTTGTGAACATAGACAGTCATAATAGTCAGTTGAATATCAGCATACATGTAAAGTAAGAAAACTAACATTCTGGGCGAGCTCTTCTTTTTCTTTCTTGCTCTCTGCACGTGCTGTCTCCCTGGCCTGGGAGATCTTGTCCTGTTCAGATGCCAGCTCTCTCTCTAGCCTCTCCCGCTGCCTAGTCAGCTCATTGTGGAAGTGCTCACATTGCACCAGAGCCTGCAGGTACACGGGGAAAGAACAAAGGTCAATGAGTACATCTATCTCTAGTCTACACAGTAGAACTCCATAGCATTTAGGGTCATGCAAAGCAGTAAAACTCATATTCAAATAATTTTGGTACATACTCTTGTCTTCTCCAGGTTTGCCTCTTCTGCCATCTCCACTGCCTGTTTAACCTGCTGATAGGCTGCCCACTCTCTCTGCTGGGCCTCAGTTTGACTGGCCCTTAGAGAGCAGAGCACGGTCATCAGCTCATCCCGCTCTCTAACAGAGACACAAACCCAGGCATCTCATTAGGTTACTGAAAGCAGTGATTGATCTGACACATAATCAGGAAAGCAGCAGATTAGCTTCATGACCATTCAAGAATTCTTTCAACCTTGCTGTGAGGAACAATAATTGACTGAATTAACACAGATCAATAAAGGTGGTCAAAGAAGCCTACCAGTGTTAATTAACCCAGATGTTTGGCTCCAAGGGCAAGGCAGTTACTACATCAATATCTGTCATGTGAAGTTATTCAGTATGAGTTTGAAAATCAACATGTAATGAACAAATATTTTGATATGGTTTGCTTTTTTTGTTGTTTGTTTACAACTCATAAATACTTTGGGGACAGTATGTTTTTTGTATTGTTTTTTTTTTTTTTAATTAACACTTTTATTCAGCAAGGACCCATTAAAATGATCAAAGGTAAAGCCATTTATAATGTTCCAAAATATTTCTTTATTAGTTTACACAAAAATATTTAGCAGCAATTTGATAATACACATATCACTGATGATAATAATAATAAATTATTCTGGAATACCAAATCCGCATATTAGAATGGTTTTCTAGGATCATGTGACACTGAAGACTGGAGTAATGATGCTGAAAATTAAGCTTTGCCATCACATGAATAAATCTGACCCCAAAATTATGAACGGTGAATAAAAAAAAAAATTCTTTAAAAAAACCTGCCTAACTATTCTATTTAAAATGTCTAATGTAATGATATTATTATTTTAGGTTTTAGACTCATATTTACATTGAAAACACACACATACACACACTTACTTAGTTAGTCTTTCAATGCTCTGTACATGGACATTGGAGTGCGTCTCTGCCAGGACCGCTTCATGCTGAGCACACTTCAGACACAGACCACCCACACGTTGACCGCTGCCCGCCGCCACAGCCATCGCTTCTTTGTGCCTTAGTCGTTCTTTCGTTTCCTCATATTCCTTCTGAATGCTCGCTAGGTCTTTCCTACACAAACACATGTAGATTGTTACATTATGCATAAATTGATGACTGATTGTTTCTATTGGTGGACAGCATCACAGTGCAAATATTGCAGATGCACGATATGTACAATGACTTTTTAAGAGCAAAAGACCAAATCACATTGACCTATACTCTGGCAATCTACACACACACACAAGAATGCACACTAAAATTATATTTTATGTGACATTTTGGTTCCTTTTAGCAATGCAAATGAATAAAATGTGTAATTCAATAAGATTGTAAGAATGCATTTTAGTGTGGTCTGAGAGAGAAAATATTCCAGGATTGGCCACTGATTGAAGCCCACTTACTTCAGGGAAACCACTTGAGCCTCCAGGGTCTCAGTTTGTGCTTGATAGAGACACTTCAGCTGCTCCTTAGAGATGAAAATCACACTTTTGGTGCATATTCAGACTGTTTATTCATGTCACATTTTCAGCTACATGAATGTTTAACCACAAATACCATTTCTTTCTTCCACTTGTGGTCCTCAGCTTGATTAAGGGAGCCAAGTCTTTGCTTTGAAGTCTTTTCTGGTGTGTGCCCCATGTTTAACTGAAAATGGTCAAATAGAGGACAGAGGCAACAAAATAAAAACCACAGTATATGAGACATTGAGACAGAATTCTATGTATATGTTTAAAAACAATACAAAAAGTCTACTGCATTTGTATCCACAACTTTCCCGCACTCTGACCTTTCCCATGATCGCTATGGCAACGTAGAACACGCCGGTAACGAACTTCCGGTTTACGCTAGTCTGTACTATCAGCTAAACGCTTGGTTGTATTATGAGGATTCAGGAGTAGACTTTTACAACAACGCTTCAGGCAAAATGATCACATGTCCCAGATGGTCGCATGGATCTGACTATCTTACAAGAACTTACTCATATCTGTAGCACTAAGCGATTCACCCGAGTTATGCGGTGCACACATTTTGCCACTGTGTAGTAGGCTTGGCTGTTTCTATGATCCACGCAAGAGTTACCTTCCGTCCATGCGCCTGTAAATCGATTTTATTTTATTATAAATAAAGGTTTATTTGTTTCAAGTTATTTATTTTTTTAGATATTTTCACTTTGCGGGAGTCCTGCAAAATAATTCTATTTTCCCGCGACACGCACACAATAATATCTTGCCACCCGCATCCGCATTCACCCATCAGATATGATCCCGCGCCGCACTCGGTTGTGCTGGGTCCCGCGGGAGTGCATGTCTCTATTTAACGTTAGGTTGTTAGAGCGGTCTTGCTACACAATAAATCTGTAAATTATTGAAAACAATAAACATACCCCTTGCAAAAAATTATACAGTTGTACTGTAGTATTTTAAATAGGTTAAACTAATATATTATATAAACTCAATAATTAAATTTACAGCAATGAAATGTTAATTTTTATAACAATGCACTTAAATTATTTGAAGTTCATGCATCTATTTTCATGTTGATTAAAAAAAAGTCTACTGACAATATTTCAACAATTACAAATATTAAAATATAAATATTACTTCTACATCACAATTCTTGAGTTTATTTGAAGCACGTTGGGCATTCAATGGAGTGCGAAGGGTGCTAGCAACATGTCAAACAGGTCCGTTTATGTTGCATGGTTTATGGAAGCAAGTAGGTTTCTGAGGTGAGAGACCCAGGCGCTCAGCGCTCATTAACCCCAGCGAGAGCAGCCTTAACTCAGCTCGTCCTTCTGACGACTGCCGCTGTCTGGCAGAAGCCCGTCCCATGACGCAAATTCACGTCTGTTGTGTAGTGAATGAAGCGAATGGAGTCATAATGTTCACGTGCCCATGTTCATGCGAATATTGCTATTATCGCGTCTGGTGTGAACGCAGCATAATTGTTATGTGTGCTAAACCGGAACTGAGATGCCGTCAACCGGAAGTATTGAGTGTCATGGCGACGCCCACTAAGACTTGCAGGAAAGTTGTGGATAGACTGCAAGCTATTTTAATAAATTGTGTCATTATGGTGTCACATTTGCCATTTCTATCAGCACCATAAAGAAAAGCTTCAAGGAAAAGAATACCGTGCTGTCTGCAAATGTGTATTCTTTAAGAGTGTCTTCAACTGCCTTTGCTTTAAGCTCCTCGTGTAGTTTCTCATTCTCCACGATTACCACTCTCACTCTCTGTTTCATTCCAAGAAGTTCATCCTATAGAAAGCAAACAACACAAACACACAATTACAACTACCTTAAAAGGGTGATGAATTAAGAAATCAACTTTCCCTTGAGCTTTTGATATATAAAAGGTCATGATAATATAAGATTATCCTGTACGTTTCAAAGCTGAAAACGTCTTTTTTAGTAAACAAAAAAAGAAGCTTTTATAGACACCAGGCCCAGAAAACGATCATGAGCTTCATTCTTATGTCATAGCGCTATGAAACACACACCTCTACAGAACGTGTAATTCAGTAGCCCGCCCACCGACTCATGGAGCTGTTCGGTCGATCACTAGCCAGCAGCAATAAACATGTGGAAGAAGATAGCAATATATTGTGGAAGAACACAGTCGCTGCATAAGCTTTCTTCGGATCATAATATTAGGAATGTGTACTCCTTCATTTATTTTTAATGAATCCTCTTATACTCGGCGCGTCTGCACGAGCATGAGGGTGCGCACGGCAAAAATAACGTCAATGCGGAGAGCGCGAGACCCCATTTCGCATGGCGCCGTGCACGCCAAATTTTGTAACTTTGCCTGCGGCTCCGCAACCGAAGAAGCACAAGCTCCCGACGAATCTGGCCGAGCTTGAGGCTCATAACACTGGCACCCGGTCTGCGCGTCGAGTTTAAACATCTACCCAAACGAGGCGCGTGCGCGCAGTCAACGAGAGAGACGAGGAAAACAATCAAGCATACAAATGGAAATTATCGCAGCCGGAAAAATTATCGAGCTCATTTTATTTATCGTGCGATTAATTGATTTATTGACTATCGCGACAGACCTATGTGTGTGTGTGTGTGTGTGTGTGTGGGTGTAAGCGTGCGGTTCACGCTTATAATATTTACCGATCGTGCGGGTGCGGGTCATGTAATACGATCGCGGGTGGATGAGAAAAAAATCATTGTGTTTGTTTGATAAAGACAAGTTACAGTTGCCGCTTTCAAAATAATCTCTCCCTCATGTGAACTGAACTGACAGGGGCTAGATTTGACAGTGGAGCTGAATCTTATTAAATATGCAAATCCTAGCCGTGGCCGTTTACTTCCAAGTCTCCGGTGCGGCATGCCCATCAAAACCCAGCGTTCAGAAGACAGCCTCAAAACCACTGTAGAAAATAGCCTATTATTATTAGTTATGATGTTTTTGAATGTAAATACCACACGAACGTCATTAGTTGACCTTAGACAACAGTATAAAAAAAAGAAAAAAAGCCAGCTCATGACACCTTTAAAATTAAATTGCAAATGAATTGCAATTACATGACCAGTTGAAGACTACTTGCTTTATCTAGGGAAAACTCCATTATCAAACCTCAGACTATATGACTTAATCCCAATTTATATTCTGTTTCGAGTGCATGCCGTAGCTACGTCGTAGACTGTGTTTTGCATACTTAGCCTACGATGTACCCTGACGTGCAGTCGTGCACCTCTCCAAAAATGTAACAACGCATTAATTCTAGGCGGACCGCAAGTGCTGTGATTGGTGTGCTAGAACCCCTCCCTCAGGTGTACATATGCTCCCTCTCAATGTGTAACTAAACGTCAATGCGGACAAGGACGCAGAAGTATAAATGAAAATTGATGCGTAGCCCACAGCGATTTAAGTATAAATCAGCTTTTCAGTTGACAGATAATTTCTGATGTTAACAGGACTGACCTTGCAGAACTTGACCTCAGCCTCCAGGTGCTGAATGTACTCAGATTGATTGTGGATGATGGGAACCAAGTCATGAACACCAGGCAGACTGCTACTGCCCTCATCTGTGACCCTTTGCTAGACAGCACAATTAAATTGGCCACATATTATATTTTTTTAAGTACACAGGAATGTTAACATTGTGCAAGTTATAAATAAAAGCAATACAAATTGACAAAAGTTGATGGTTCTTATTACACAATATAAGTATTGAAGGGTTTGGTTGAGGTTTCATGTAATTTCATGGTTTCATGTAAGTATGCATAATATACTGTTATTACTATGGTAAGTACATTTAATATATGTAATAAGGACACACAAAAAAAGTTTTACCTAATATAATATAATACCTGAAAAACTGAAAACAAAGGGTGCAATGACAACATAAACATTTAAACTCATTAGTGGTTTATCAGCCTAACTCTTTTGAGTTTCAATCATTTTTCAGTAGTTCTCTCGTACCAGTTAATGGTCGCATGCCATGCAAGTAAGCAAATAAAATATGAACGCATTTTTGTTAAGTTTTATTTTTATTGTTTTTTTTATTTTTACATTATGTATTTATTTAAATTTGACATTTTTATGATTTAATTCCTAATTAGCTTTTCATCAACTGAATTAAAGGGATCATTCACCCAAAAATGAGAATTCTGTGAATAACTATTCTGTGAATTCTCTGGTTTGAACTCTGGTTGCAAACATTCAACAAAACATCTTCCTTTATGTTCAGAAAGAAATCCATACAGGTTTGGAACAACTTCAGGGTGAGTAAATTATGACAGAATTTTATTTTTGGAGTGAACTAACACTTTAAGCAATAAACAATAAACGTTTCTGTACCTTTCCTGCCAATTTCCTCTTAGAAGGAGAAGGTGATTGAACATTTGCATCTTTGGACTGCCTTTGAAGCAAGGAACGCAGCTGATTGGCTGCAAAAACAAAAATAATAATAAACTATTTGCACACAAAATAAAGGATTCTTAGCTAGAAGATCTCTACATAAACTGAATTTTAATACACTACTAAAATCAGCCATGACGTCCTTCGTAATGATGGTTTATTAGAAAAGTAGCACTCTTCCAGCATTAAGTTATCTGTACCTGCTTCACTCTGTTGAACTGGCATACAGGGGTTTTGCAGCCGAGGGCTGAGCATGTCTTGCTGCTGCTTTGGTTCTGAAGACTCAGAGTCAGAGCTGTGGCTGGCCAACACGCTGGAGAGTTGCTGGATACTGCGGTTGGCTCGCTCTTAAACAATAAAATCACAAAGAAAATACATTGATTTTATAGCAAATAAAATGATAAGAATATAGAAGAAGATAACATGACATAAATAACCTATAATGTAACCTATAATATCACATATGTAGTAACAAGTTTGAGTATTTGTGTATCTAATTATGTAATTTTCTGTGGTTTAGTCCCAAAAACAAATGAACTCAGGGAGTCTGAATAAACTGGTTACGTTGCATAATTTGATTTCTTTCTTCTTTTTTTTTAATTACAGCTTTGTGGACAGTAATGCTGCCTTCACGTGCTATCGGACATTTCCGACTTCCCACTTCTGAAGTCGTGATTACGAGCTCATTGCAATCATATTCACGTTCATGTCCATTATTTTTTTTCATAGGAAACTTGTATTTACGATCCGACAAGCACGTGAAGGCAGCATAACACTTGGCTGAAGCGAAGCATCATATGCTCTATCTCTGAAAACATCACCTCTCAATGTCTTCTGTAATGCTCCTAACTCCTCCTCGTCGTCTGAGTCCAAGGACGGTTTCATTGTTGACTGAAACACGTAGTAATGTTTGTTTGTGAATATTCAACACAGTTTCTCACTCTCAGTGTTTACTGTACGTGTAGAGTGCATGTTTTGGTTTTCAATGAACGACGTCCAAAAAGACGTCAACGGTTGCATGGCAGAAGTACCCTTCCGTAAACCGCGCACAGACGACTGGAACTTGTAGTTTGTAAGACCTGAAATTGGCTAGGTCTGAGTGAGGTAAAAACTACATGACGGGCATTTCCGCTACCCGCAATGTTATTGTACACATCGTTTAGTGTAAAAAATACTTATTGTTGAAAATGTTAGTCCTAAATTAATTCTGAATGACCCCAAAAAATAAATAATCATAAATATTTTATACGTCAGCCATTGTAGGAGGACACGCCCACCGGACTGTGTTGGAACTGCAAACGCTGTCCTACTTGCCTGATTCCAGGCTGCCGTATGTCGCCGCTATTTGTTAGGAATAACGCTATTGCTGCTGAGCAACTGTGGCAAATAGGAGACGTGGGGATACACACTGGGCTGGGCTACGAAATACGAAAACCATTTGATTTAGCTGCTGCATTGATCCCTGGGATAAAACTGACAGCGAATATAAGAGCAAGGGTGAGTAAGCATTCTTTTAAAGAGCCTTTCTTATATTTAGTGCACATATCAATAATGGTGTATTCATGGTTTTTTTTCCGTTTTTAACGTATTTTGCCAATTGCCTGTGGTATACAGATGCACGCTTTTTCTTTCCTGTGATCCGATCTTATCGTGTGATCAGGAGAATACCGTAAATGTAACAGCAGGACACTGCTAGCCAGTTCTATCATACTGAACGAGTACATTAGCAAAAATATTGCTTGTCTTTATGTGTGTTTTAGCATACGCTGTGTGTCCTAATGCTCGCGTTACTTCATTGATATTCTAATACACGGAGGTATTAATTTGTATATTAAATGTATAGTGGCTTGACTATGGTGCACAAAGAGGACACGAGCACTGGTCACCAGTTTGCCCAAACGCATGGCATCTTGCTTAGTATCGTAATATTTGCTCTCGATCGCAGCGAACCATTTAAAACGACAATATTTCAATACTGTAAATCGAGTGTGTAAAAGATGTGGATGATTTGCCGGGTACTGCTGCACACTGTGAAGGGCACTGCGCAGAATCCTTTGTTTTGACAAAGGCTTTTATTTTGTTCTGCTACATCTGGCCTAACGTTACATATATTTTGATTGCACTAATAATGACTCTTCTCAACGCTGCAAAATGATTATACCTTGTTGTTAAGTGTTCGCTACATCTAGTTTTAGAGGAAAACTGTATCTTGTCAAAATAGCCAATCTTCTTGACAGTAAACTGTCCTATCGGATATGATGTTACTAAATGGTGTAGATTAATTGCTGAACACTGGGGTTCTGTGGTATTTGTTACTTCCCCAGATATTGCTATAAAGTACAATATTGAAACTAGAAGCCTAAAACAAACAGTTTTTCCAAACCTAGCTTACTTGGACAGCATTTTTGGGTTGAATTTTATACGTTAATACTTATATACGTATTTGCAACTGTTTTACTGATTAATTTAGCTACCCATACTTAATTTCAATATCAAACTATTAAGTGTCCAACATTGACAACAAAAATTATGCACAATTAAGTTATGGGCAGAGTGTGTTTACTTTTTTGTTTTAGGGTGTAACTCTTATAGCTTTGCCCATTTCCTCTGGTGTATTTTCATTAACTAATCTGTAATTTTCCCCTCATTATTTCAGTCTATGTTATGAACCAGCTGTTTGTTTATACATGTGGTGGTCCAGATCCTGTTTTCAATCTATCTTTTTTGGATTCCAAAATGCAAAAGTGTCAGTGTAATGTACAGCCACAGTAGTTTTGACCCTTTTAATTATTTCTTCTCTTGAGATAATTAAAAAACCTGAAACAAAAACTTGCATGGAATAGGTTTAATATTAATAATAAAATAATAATAATAATAATATATTTTATTTATAACTCACTTTTCATTCCGAAGAATCTCAAAGTGCAAAAATATATGTTTAAAGAGCTCATAAGACATCAGTATCACCTGACTTAATCCACTAAAAGAGAAAATGCAACAGCTATCTTAGACCCAGGCCTAAACATATCATAGTCTGGGGCTTTCACAAGAAAAAAAATCTTTCTTTTGTGAACCCCGGGCCTCAAATCATTAATTATTTATAAGTCAGCATCACATCCTCAGTTGGATCATGTTGACTGACCAATCCAGTGAGCTTCCTGTTGTTAAACGGAAGTACCAAGTAAATGTGGCTTCACAAAGAAGACGGGAGAGAATCGCATGTTTGCAGGGATCATTTCCCTCCTTAATAAATCATAAAAAAATGACCTTATATATGTTTTTTTTAAATTATTATCTTAAGCTTTTTGTTGGGTCTCATGCTGTCAGTGCTATATTGCAAATCCATATAAATGGCTGTCTATGTGTGTTGATCAGACTATTGCATTATTTCAGGCCAGTCTGGATTCTGTATGCCCACTGGCTATAGCTTAATTCTGCTCTTTAGTTCTGATCTGTATTTGTCCTCCATTATTTGTCCCCAGCTCATATCTGGTCTACTGATTGTAACTGGTAATTGAAGCCCAGCAGAAGCCTAAAGGTGTATAATGGGAGTCAGACTTAGATGAATGTTTATTGATGATATACTGAACACAGTTCATTATACAGTGGCAAATGGACTTTCAGTAAAACTTGGCTCCCTACAAAGGCAATTTATATATATATATATATATATATATATATATATATATATATATATATATATATATATATATATATATATATATATATATATATATATATAAATCGGGACTACAATCTTTCAAATAATCGTACAAATATATCTATTTACCTAATATGACTTATGACCTGAAATGTTGCCAGAATTATAATCATACACTGTTTGTATGTCGACCAGAAGAGAACTGGCACCCCGACTGAGCCGGGTTGTTCCCAAGGTTTTTTTCTCCATTCTGGCCTGAAAGAGTTTTGCTTCCTTGCTACCATCGCCATTGGCTTTTGGCTTGCTCAGTTGGCGACACTTAAATTTCCGATCTGCCCGCATTGACTCTATATGATCATTGAAATTAGCTGGATAACATCACCGTTTTCACCAGAGCGGCTGTACAGCCGAATCAAATTCTGTTGCATTATCTTCCTGTTAACACTGTGAAGCTGCTTTGAAACTTGTAAAAAGTGCTACATATATAAAGGCGATTTTTAATTTTGATTTGACTGAAATTCCAGAATCGTCAGCAAGCTGACTAGTGTTATGAATGTTTATGGTTGTCAAAGAATGGGATGCTACATATCATTTTGGCTTTAAAAAGATTTTCCCAATTAATAGGCAAGAATAATCCTGGTGTTCTTCATGGTTGCTGTTCTTTTCGACAACAAAGCACTTGAATGGAACAAGCTCATAATCACGGCAACATAATGTCTGCTGAAAGTTCTGCTTTGCCATCACAAGAATGAATTATATTTAAAATATATAACAGTTATTTAAAATTGTACTGTGAAATACTTTTTCACAATGTGTCTTACTGTATTTTTGATCAAATAAATGCAGCCTTGGTGAGCATAATATACTTTCAAACATTTTTTAAAAATCTTACCAACCCCAAACATTTAAACGGCAGTGTAATTCGCAAAATAAATAGCTCATTGTAATTCTGATTTGGCATCTGAACATGCAGCAGAAATTCCCCTTAGACAGAAACATTTACTTGACGATTTAGGTCTGTTAGGTCAAGTATGTCATTATGTTTATAACCACCCAACGGGCACATTTTGTGTTTTTTGATAAGGTCTAGTCACAAGTGTATTAGATTTGGATTAATGATGGATCTTTGTTACTGCTTCCACATGCTGATGATGTAAATGAGCTGTCTGTTTCTCATGGCCATATGGTACTTTTAAAGCATCCCCAAATGTGCTCTCTCAGCGCGTTTTACTGCATTGGCCTCATTTTCTCAACAGAGATGTGGCGGTAGCTATAAAAATGTATTGTCTTTATATTTTCAGGTTTATTTTACATAGACTGAACTCTATTTGTCTTTTTATAATTAAATGTAGTAGTGGATTCAAGGGTAATCGCTGATCATTATTGGCCGATAATCGTTTTTATCAGTGGTCTCTTTAAAGGCCGATCAGATAGCGCAAAACTCGCGAAACAAATGTTATGCGCAGCTAATATTGCTTCACTATATTTACTGGTCTGGCAGTTCTACTAGGTGTCTTAAAAGGACAATACATCTTCTTTGTTGAGATGTATGCAACCCTACAGCAAGAAATTATGGTGGTGTGATTTTGATTTCTTTCCTTCACAGCGGTGCGCTTTTGTTTCTCCATAAAAGACTAAACATATTGTTCAAATCGGCTAAATCAGTGGTTTGTCATAAACTGCTGTCTACTGTTGGTAAATTGCAGGATGTGCTCAATAAAGAACAAAACAACAAAAAATTGTTAACACAAATGTTCTGCCTGGCTCTTCCAAGCATTATAATGGCAGTGAATGGAAGCCCAAAATTTGATGCCCAAAAAAAGTGTATCCTTCCATTATATATGTAATCCACACGATTCTGAGGCCTTCTGAAGCAAAATTAATGGGTTTTTGAAAAATAAATAAATATTTATTTAACATGTTTCGATTCTGTATTTCTATTCCGTAATATATCTATTTCTATTTAACATGTTATTAAGTAAAATGTCTAGCTTAGACCGCCTTCCGTAGTCAACTTACGGAAAAAGTGTATCTGGTGCGACGATGGCGTTGGACGTAGTGTAAGCATTTTAAACTGCGAGACGCATTACACTTTGTAAGTTGGAACTTTAGTAAACGTTACTTTAGTAAATTCTGAAAGTAGTGTTTTTAACTCCAAATAATGGTTTGCGTTGGCCTTTACCAACATAGGGCAAAATATTTCCCTATTTATGTTGGTCAGATGAATTCACCATGCTGACCAACAGAAAGCTGCTTGGTTTGACGTATGTGTGAGTTGTGCTTCATATATCACTACACTATTGATAATGAACAATGGACCTGAATTTTGGACTGACGTTTCACTAATGTGACTTCACTTTTAGTTCTTGGAAAGGCATCATTAAAAATCATCCTTTTTAAAGCATTTCTGCTAAAGGCACAATGCATTGTATCTCATTTATCAATGTCAGAAGGATATGGTCTGCCGAGTAAAGTGACAGGCACATACATTGTTCGCACACAAGACACTAAATCTAGTCCCTTCCAGGGCAAACAGCTTGAATTATCTGAATGAAAGTCCGCTGTTCATTCTGTCAAGCCCACTCGCTGCATTCTCCTTCAGCATTGAGGTTGTCTGTGGATCGATTTCTCTCCCAGCATTAGCATAGAGATGCACTTAAAATAGATTAGCGTATACTGTCTGGTGACAAGTCAGAAATGTAGTCTGCTGCCTTCCTAGGTTTGAGACAGAGGGCTAAGATGCCCTTACGCTTATTGTTGCAGCATCTGTTTCTAGAAATACAAATATATTTTTTGACAAATGCAGTCCAAATGCTTTGTAAGAGAAACTGAATGATGATTTAATTTCTTTGTGTGGTGAGTTAGATAAAAGCAATGAACCGAGACAATCAAATGAACAGTTTGTGATGACTCAGTGAAGAGATCATAATGACAGCAGTAAGAACATTGACTTTTTCACTCGCCGTTTTAATAGTGTTATTATAATTCACAATGTTTATTTGCCTTGCAACATCATATTACTACCTTCAAGGACTTGCAACATTCACTAGGCATTCACAGACACAAGGACTTCACTGTATAGCGAAACGTTACATTTCTAAAAGAGCGACATTCATGTCACATTGCATCAGCTGTACTTAAACCCTGTCTGTCATGAAGTGTTAATCTCACACTGTAAGTTTGAAAAGAATAGTTTATCCCACAATCAAAATTCTGTCATCATTAACTCACCCTCATGTAGTTCCAAACATGACTTTCTTTCTATTGTGGAACACAAAAGGTGCAAAGTGTTCATGTGCTTATTTCCATATACCGTATGTTTTGGAAAATAAGCCGCACATGGTCAAAGTTGCACTGTTGAATCCAAATGAGTGAACTTTGTGCATGTTTTACATGTTTGACTTTGTTTTATATATGTAATTGATTGACTTGTTTGTCAAGAAATGTCATAATTTTAATTTTGGGATGAACTGTTCCTTTAAGAGTGTCTGTTTGCTAGACTGGGCTGCAGCAGAGATGGGTCAGGCTAGTACTCATGGGTCATGATATGAGGTCAGAGGATTCTTGTGTATCATCTGGCTGGAGTTCTCATTAGATGGGTGTAGACTCCATGCAGAAAGTCACGCAACAGCTTCATACACGAAAAACACCAGTCTGAAAAGAACGTTTTTCTTTTATGTGTAGCAAAAACATCACAATCTGTCACATTTAAGTTGTTCCAGTTGCTATTCATTATTAAAATGGTGGTTTCCAGCTTCACCGCTTCTTTTATTCCAGAGTGAATCAGTGCCTTATTCCTCTTAAAGATGACGGAAATTCAGAGATGAGCAGGAGAAAGCGTTAGCCACACTTCCTGTTCATTGCGAACACACTCCGTCAACCCAAAACAATCCATCTCTTCAGACATTGAGGCGGGAGGATGCACTCACAGCCAGCATGGTGAAATCACCCTTTCACCCATTAAAAACACCATATGTCGCTTAGTTTGGAAGAAAGGGGAGCTTTTTGGGGCACAGAGCTTCTTCAACAGAAAGTGATGTGTCTGTTCGGCGACTCATGAAGTATGTGTGCCTCTAAGAAGGTGAAGCTCACTTCTAAGTCAAGAGTAAAGTCGGTAGATTTTAAGCTTTTAAATTAAGTCTTTAAGTATTCTTATTCTCAAGATTGTCTCATTATGCAGAGATTGTGATGGGTTTGAAGATTGAGATTGGTTTGAATGCACGTGTTCATCAGGAGGACAGACGACCAACACTCTCCAGCTTCCAAAGCTCTTTCATGTCTTATTAAAAGAAAATTGTATATCACACCACATCAGAGCGCCTATGCTACGTTGTGCTTATTCCTGAATTCCGTGGGTAGTTGACGGGTATAAAAGGCTTTCCTGTGGTTGCTCGATTATTGCTTGTGTTCCAGAAAAGAGAAAACCCAGCTGCTTGTATTCAGCTATTCCTCGCAAGGTCCCAAGATATGGTCTATCTGTGTTGTGAAGGACTTCTCAGAACTTTATTGATCTCCGAAACATTGTCCCTAACCTGCTCTGTTGCTGAATAAAAGTTTTTGAACGGTCATTTCTTCTTTTTCTTCTTTTTTTTGCAGTCCTGGGCTTTTGAAACAAAATACATTCTTTCACCATGGAATTAAAAAAAAAAGAGAAGAAAAAAAAGGAATTTCCACATTTTTAATACAATTCTGCATTTTTTTCTCTCGCGAGTTTAGTTTGAATTTCAACATTTCTTACTTTTTTGTGTTTTTGAATTTGACTTGCAATTGCAAGCTTGACTTGATTGTTAGAAAGTTGCAATTGCGAGTTATAAAGTATGAAATGCATGATAGTCGCATTTGCAATTTTCTCGCAAGTGCGATATATAGCGTCATTTTGACTTTATAACAGTTACGTAACATCAAAATTGCAGGTTAAAAAGTCGCAATTATCTTTTAAATTTGTTCATTCCGTGGCGGAAACAAGCTTATGTTATCGCATTAGATGGAAAAAAAGAGTTATTATACAGTAAACTTCCTTTTTTCCTTCCTTCCTTTTTTCCCCTTTCATTATTATATAAAACAAATTCCTTATAAAAGGATAAAATACAGAAGGGAACATATAATGAAAGTACAGCTTTTTCACAAAGTACAGTAAACTTTTTATGAAAAATGAAAAACAAGTATAAAACCTTAAACTTTTTTTATTTTATTTTATTTTATTTTATTATTTTTTTAGATGTAAAAAATCTTGCTTACATCTACTTTACATACATAAGTGGACCTTTAGAACTTTTAAGTGGAGGTCAGCTATATTGTATTTCAGTGAGTGGATATTGTGTTCCAGCACCTCAAGCTGTATAATCATCTTGTGCTCTCAGCAAATATGGGGCCCATTTATCAAAATGGCATCTATTATTGATCAAGATGTTGTCATAGCGATATGCAAATAAAAAGGGCTTTCACAATATCCAGTGTGAAGTAGCCCTAGCTGCTTGTGTGAGTAGTGTATATTAGTGGTAAGGGTCTTCCAGGTGACACGGTGACAGACGTGCTCTCTACAGTATTCGAGTTATACAGAGACTTGTTATTGTAGTCAGATGTCAGTGAGACCTATTTTGTTTTTGTTTGTACATTTGAGGTGGTGCATAGCTGTAAATAATGTACAGACTACACAAACAACAACCTCTAATGCATTTTTCGACATATACCATTGAAATATTTTTTTCACTGTTCTACTATGGTATACGTTGGAGTACCATGTATTTTGTATAAATAAAAGGGGTTGAAGAGTATCATTGGGTCACTTAGAAGGTGCTAGTGGGTTTGTATGTCAGGAGGATACATTAAATTCCTCTTCCCAGACCATTTGCAGCTGTAGCCTGGAGCAGCTGAATGTGACCTCCTTTTCATAGAAAGGGGAAAAAAAATCCCAGAGCCCAGTAGGGTGTGCAGCCAAGTTGCCTACATCACTTCCTGCCGCATCTGGCAATGATCATAGGCAGCGAGGGAGGAGGGAAGTGTCCCAGGCTTCTATAGCTTCAGAATAGAGTCAGCATGCAGCAGATTTCAGCGCGGTCTAACGGATCACTCTCTCTTCCTCCACCCACATTCCACTGTCGGTTCAAATTTAAACATCTATGTGGGATGGACATGATCTCTTTATAAAAAGCCCACTATTGTTTTTTTAAAGTTTGTAAGTTTAATAAAAGCTTGTATGGACTGAGAAGTTGAATGTTATTGATAGAAAGTTCTTCATAAATGTCTCTCTTTCTTTATCTGTCCATCAGGATGACGTAGGGACTGAGGCTGGAGAAGAGTGCAGAGATGAGCCTCACGTCCTGGTTCCTCGTGAGCAGCGGGGGTACGCGGCACCGGCTGCCCCGTGAAATGATCTTTGTGGGACGTGATGACTGCGAGCTTATGCTACAGGTCAGGAAGGGTATCTCTCAGTGTACTAGAACTACTAAAAACACTTTCGTTAATTGAAGTAAAGCTGAAATATAAATATTACATGAAAAACTTGAAAAACCTAAACTTAAATTTTTTTTTAATCAAATTTGTAATAAAATAAGTTAAAGTACTAAAGTGACTAATACTAAGACTGAAATTAAAATAAATGTAAGTGTTTACAAGCAAATATTAATAAATATGAATCTGTTCAAAATATGAACACATTTTATAATAGTATTCTGTTGATATTATGACCATGTTTTTTGAATCATGGTCGTGGTTTGCATAAGTGTGTAATTTTAGAACTATTAGTATCACCCTGTAAAACTGCAAAAATAATGACTGTTTTCAAACAGGTAGTCCTACCTCAGACTGCTGTGTTAGAAATTCTAAAGCAGTGTTACATGTATCCTTCACTGAGAAGGCAATGCCAGTATGCATCTCTTCAAGCTGTTCCGTGGAAATTCTTTTTATATAAAATGGTGGATGAGACCAGAAAAATCGCAATTATTTGTTTCATTCAATAAAGAAAGAAAAAAAATATATATTTATAAATATATATTTATTTATTTATTTATTTATTTATTTATTTATTTATTTATTTATTTATTTATTTATGTAGTGACATGCTATTATCAAATTCCATCAGAATTAAATGTGAGTTAAGCACTAATTGTGTAAGTTGCTTCCTATGTAGAATGTTCCCAATCTGTCACTTATGAAGTTCATTTTTGGTTTGGATACTGCCTTGAAAGCAGCTTGTCTATGTTGGTAGAAGACAGCAAGGTTTTTAAGATCTGCTACACTACCATTTGAAAGTTGGTGTCAGTATGCTTTTTTTTAAATAAAAGAAATTAATATTTTATTCAGCAAGGCTGCATTAAATTGATCAATGATACAAATAAAAAAAGATCCATGTTTTCAGCATTGATGATAAAAAAAAAATGTTTCTTGAGCATCAAAATCAGCATATAAGAATGATTTCTGAAGAATTATGTAACACTGAATATTGGAGCAATGGCTGCTGAAAATTCAGCTTTGCCATCACAGGAATAAATCACATTTTAACCATTAAATGCATACTTCAGGTTTTTTAGTGACCCGTTCAGTACCTTCTTCCTCATTTATTATTAAGTTAGACATCAACTTTCTTAATATTCCTCAATTAATTAATTATAAAATGATAAAAGAATATCTGTTTTCTTATTTATTTTTTGTAAAAATTGTATAGGGTTGCTAACGATCCGTGTATATAACAGTGTAAGTATATATATTTTTCTGCAGAACAATAATTGAATCTTTGATGACTGAATAAGTTTAATTCACCTTTATTCCACAATATGGCATGTCTGATAAATGATGAAGTGACATTTCAATCATATTTACCGCAGGCAGAAAACAAAAGTCTAGAAAGTATCATCATTAAAACTTGAAATGGCTCAGCGATTTACTGCAGAGCAAGTACTGAGCTCTATCAGATATTAGTGTAACTGTCACTTGATGGTGGATCTGGTGAAAAGGCATTCAGCGATCAAAATATTGATTTTGAATATTTGTTGAAAAATATAGTTTTGAAAATATGTTTGAGAACGCGAATATGAACCAGATTTTGAACATACTGAAAGAAGCACTGACAAAGACAGTGATGATGCTGTAAAACATATGCTCAAACTGAACCCTTCCCAGCTCCAAAAGGTAACAAAATATGCTTTATTTTATTCTTCTGTAATTGTTACTCTACCTGTCGCAATAATATAAAACTCTTGATATTAGAGATCCATCCATGTTCGATATAGATCCGGGTCGTCATATACCCAAATATGTAATAATAGCGAAACAATCATGCATTTAAGGTTAAAATATGTTAAAAAGAACAATGAATGTAGCCTTCGTGAGCATAAAAGTCTTTCAAAAACATTTTAAAAATATTCTTGAACCTAAAATTTTGAATGGTAGTGTACTTCACAAGCTCTGTGTAATGATCATAGGAAGGATGGGGACAGATTAAGTCATACCCAGGAGGAATGTTGTGTTCCAGCTAAGTGGCATGACTGTTACTATCTACCTCTGCATCAGTATACACATGTTAGTCATACTGCTTTATTAATAGAAAGTGGGGCAAACAGCTCATGGGGTACTTTTAGATGTACTACAGTGTCGAACTACGAGATCATAGACTGTAATGCCAAACATTGAGGGAGAAAGTGTCAGTCATGTCATTAGAGAGCTGAGTAACCCGGTCCAACTACAAAAACAATCTTCACGTATCACAACACAAACTGTGCAGAAGATATAATATCTTCTTAAAGAAAAGCTGTGAACTGTGTAACTCATTAGCAACCACATAACAAGTTGCTAAAAACCTCTCACAACACCTTAGTTAGCAACTGCATAGCAACTCTTTTGACTCCAACATTTTGGTCAAAAGTCTCCAATGGCATTTAAGAAATGGCTTTTTTGTACTATTATTTTGAGGTGCAAAGATGATATATCTTTGCACCTCAAAACAATAGTAAAAAGCCATTTCTTAAATCCATTTACCAGTACACAATAAACAAAGGCTCGTAGACCAGCCTTTAAATGGAGAGTATAGTAGACTATAGATGAACAAACTGCTTTTAAACACTAGTCTCTGGTAGACATAAACACGGCTTTGTTTAGTCAGAATTCCCCCATTTCCCTCTTTGACCCTTCTATGCTAAGGTCAAAGAGGGAAAACAGTCTCGATCTGGTCATGTGATTGCATTATAATGTTTAGTGGTCACATGTCTCAATATAGATTGGTAAAGTATTATATTCCTTATCAACTGAGGATGCGTTCTCTTTTAAACTAGAGCCACTGTGCTCATGTACACACATTTTAGGTGCTTTATCGTCAGCACATATAGGTTCTACATCTTAAACTTGTGGTTTGCACTTTTTAAAAATGTAATGCTTGTTTTATGCTGAGCAACTTACACATGCCTTTACTCCTCTGCAAACGAGAGATTGGCCATTCCTCTCGTATTTAAATGAAGATACAGTGCCTAAAAATGATTTGAACAATTGAACAATGAATTGAATCCATTTTCACTGGCAAAATCCAGTCAATTCAAAAGGAATCCACGCAATCAGGAATTTCGCAAAAGAGTGAAAGATTTTCACAAAAAAATATACTGTGTTGACCAACAGAAAACAGCTTGGTTTGAAAGTGAATTCTTTGTGGGCTGTGCTTCATACATCTCTATGCTATTGACAATAGACAATGGAACTTTTTTGTCCACGAAATTTTGCTAATGTCACTTTGAGGCCACAACCAATCTGTAATACTTGTGTGAGGGAACATTTCTTGTAAGATGTCTGGCATGTTGCAAACTTGAGAAATGTCACCTTCAAATTCTATCATTACTATGAGATGAAATACTACTGTGACTGCAGATAAACTAGCTTCCAAAAATAATAATTCTTTGAAGTGAAAATGCTAGCGCAAACTGTCTCAGGTAGGTAACTCCTGCTTTTACCTGTCTGTGATTGCAGTCTCGCAGTGTAGACAAGCAGCATGCTGTCATCAACTATGAGTCCACCAGCGACGAGCACAAAGTGAAGGATCTAGGAAGCCTGAATGGGGTGAGTAAGAGCAAAAGTCAATGGAGTGGTACATTTCTGATAAATGAATGTCACTGCCTTTAAAGAAACAAATTGTGTAAAAACACAATAGTATAGGAAATTATAGTAAGTTCAGTAAATTAAATTTCCAGATAATAAAATGTGCTTTCTTCATAACGTCACTTTACAGTCTCTTTCTTTACGGTCTCTTACACAAAATTATTTAAGTTAAAAATGATCAGTGTTAGAGCGTTTAAGGCCATTAAGCACATGCGTAAAAATATATTATGTTTTATTTAGCAAGCATATAACCACTTAGATCATTCATTGAAAAGATTTAGGTGTCCTCAGAGTGTGCCCATACATATGTATGTAGAATTCGGTGTAAATATCGCATTTTGTTTTGAAGGTTATAGACACTCATATTTACGATTGCATAAAAATGACCCATGGGTGACAATGATTGGATTTGTTTACCACTTCCTATCAATATGTTGACATTTATTGTTTAGCTATCGACCTATGTTTTTGAATTTTCTGCGGTGGTTTTATTCTCGGTTTTGAAGATATTCACAAAAGTATGCTAAATCAGGAGTCTAAGGAAGCGACTCCTGTGAAAAGCGCCAATATAAAGCTTCTCAGGCTCCTTCAGGGCATCGTGCCGATGATGCATACCGAGTTTCATTCTGATCGGGCTCCAATAACCTTGTCTAATAGATGCTCAAATTTTATTGGCCGATGACGGCCATGTGCTTTGAGATACGCCAATGTCCTCATAGAGAGACCCTGGACAAAGAAACTGCATGGACATTTTCAAGTCAATCTGACTTTTTTCATACATATGTGTTCTGAGTTTAGTGAAAATATCTTGTTCCGTTCACGAGTTATAGCCCTTTTTAGTAAAGGAGTTTTTAGGAAAAATGGCCCCAATCACATCAAACATTTTGGCTAACCTTAGCGAATATTGAGCCAAGGATTTGGAGTTATGAGTCATTTCATACTTTTGACCATCAGGCCGATCGGGGCGAGCCTTGGTGACGTTGTAGGTGGTGGGAGTACTACCAGCCCTCAAAGTTTCAAGTCTCTACGACTTAAGGTTTGGTCTGCCTGATCATTTTTAGGGGAGAATGCTGATCCTTGGAAAAATGAACAATTACAATAGACCATTTCAGAATGTTTGTAAACAATGGGCACCAGGATACTTTCCGGGTGGCAGAACGCGAGCGGCTTCTATTGACAAACTGAAGAGATCCAGCCGGCTACTGTAAACAGTGACATAGTTAAGAACATTGTTGTTGATTAAAGTTGAAACTATGATGAAAACAACTTGTGTTTGGGGTTACGCCGTCAGATATACAGCAAAAGGTGTAGGATTATATCGATTTCATTCAGAAAATATATACAGCAAAACCTGTGGGTGAGGAGGCTAAAGCGAGTGGACGTTGTCAAAAGTGGCGCTACAGAGAAGTATTCTCAAAACGGTCCATCTACAATCTATAATTATCTTCAGCTGGGGAAATTCAAGACTAATATTAGTAAACTTTAGATCTCTTTTAAAGATCGAACTTATTGCCAGTCACTGCCTGAAGTAAAAGTAGGAAGAGACCAAACTTGTCAATGGAAGAAATGGGAAAAGCAAAACATAGTTGTAGGCTGATGGATGATTGATGCGTGTACCACACTGGCTTCATCATCACCACGAGTTTAGTTTGAGTGAATGCCTAACGTTAGCGGAGTAGCGCTAGTCTACAGCACGCTATCCTTTTGACCGTCAGAAGCTCACGTCTGTGCCATCTGATCCGACCCCGACCGAGCAACAGAAAACCATCATAGCTTTTTTTAGTTAGATAACAGGGAAATAGACCATCTACGATAGCCTAACATAGTCAAAACTCAACAGTCACTAAAATAACTACTCAATGTAGGCTGAGGCTCATTTAAAAATGATGGTATTAGACTAGCGCTACATCTGCCGGAGCAAGGTTAGGCATTTCATGTATTGCTATGTCCTATATTAGTTAATCAGTCCCTCAATAATCATGTTAACTATGTCTGAATCCCAAGCAATTTACTAGCGTTGCCACTGGAACGCTTCGGCTTTTGCCACCCGGAAGAGCGTTTATTACTGTTGTGACGTCATGGTGAATTGTCGTATAGGGTTTCATCGCTACGCACTTAAACCCCAAATTAATCACATCCATTTACTTATTTAATCAGTCAGCATGTAATATGCAGGATACTGTAAAGTCAACCAAATATTATTTTAAAAGATAAAGTCTAGGTTCTTTAAAAATTGGAATTATATTCATGTATATTCAGCCTGTTGTTGAATCAGATTAATACAAACTGACCTCTTCATACTTGATTCATGTACTGTGGTAGTACTAAACCTTAGTATATTGAGGTGCAGCCTGCTTTTCCTGAGTCTGTGCTCTGTGTTTGTATTAGATTATGTCTGTCTTTTTGAGGTCAGTAGAATCTCTCTGACTAAATCAGAACTCATGGGGCCACTCACACAAATTACAACCTCTTCCTGTTGAGTCATGCTTAAGAATTCCTCTTCCTGTCCTGCTTTGGCAGGAAATGACTATAATAGTGTGTGTAGCATATTATCCACTTTTTTGTTTAGCAGTTTCAGGACTGTTTACACTCATGTTGAGCAGGGATCTGTTTTCAACAAAACTCTAACAAAACAAGCCCAGACGTCGCATGAAACTACCATATTCCTTTAGTTGAAGTTGGCACGTGTTGAAAACTGAACAGAATTAAGGGAAATAACATTGCAGTCTGCTACTGAAGAGACTGTACAAATTCCCCTACTGTGACCCCACATTCCATCTTAAGGTCTTTGGATATTGTTGGAAGGACAGAAGAGGAGATTGATTCAGCTTTTCAATGGAAATTTTAAATAGAAATTTTTGCTCTAGAAAGTGCTTTGTCAGTGCGATTAGCCCCCCTCTTTGTTTGGCTCTGCAGGAAGCTGCTGATATTTGAGACAGAACAGACCTTACAGCTCATTATAATCACCTTGAAGGTTTTAGACATTGTGAGGTGGCTCTCACTGTTGTAATATGTTTAGAGAGACCTGAAAAACATGTCTTCGCTAAACGTTTGAAGTTGAAGAAATACACAACCTTCTTACTGTCTTAATGAATGGCAGGTGAATGGGGCGCAGTGTATGGTTATCTTTAGCTATAGGTAAAGTCTGATGGGGATTTGGAGATCAAGGAGATTTTGAGATTAAACCATTAGCATGTCATTATGACTCAGTTTGTATAATTTTAAAGTGGATTTTTAAAGAAAAGAAAAAAAGCCCAGATTTAGTTGCTTAATACTTTGATAATTCGGAAAAGGAAAGTCTTTGTTTTGCTTCACACTTCATTATTCCTGTACACAATACTCCCATGAAATCAAGTTTAGTGTTTTGTGGCTTTTAGTTTGTGTGTGTTACCTTTGAGATCATCTAAATGCTAAATACTTCTAAATGTTGATAATTCTTTGTTAGCATAATAAGCACATTTCAAAATTACAGTCTTTCTCTTCTGAGGAAAACTGCAAACATATTGATTCACTCATCCTGCAGTACACAGATTTTTGTCCAATCAAATGCTCTCTTAATGAGAACATTTTTCACTCTAATGCAATCTACAATCATAGTTCAAGACTGTATCTAATTAGCTACTGGTTATTTTCAATAGGAAATATATAAATACAGTTTAAAAAACTCTGTGAAGTTAATTCCCAGGTAAGCTAAGAGGGAAACATCTTGGAATACTACTTGCTGGAAGGACCTTTTGAAATAATCCCAGAAGATGCTCTTTGGTTGGATCTCAGTCATAAGCATTAGAAAAAAAGGTCCAACGCACTTTTTCTAGTATAAAACATTAAAAGGCTATTAAAGTCCCCATTAAACCGGAAGTTGCAACCAACTACACTTCAGTGTTGTTACGTATTTCCAAGTAAACGGAATATTGAATAGAGGAAGGGATTTTATTTTAGCGCACCTCCTTTTCATCCCTCGTTATTAGTAAACTGACGGTTGGAGCGAGCTAAGGATATTCAATCCAAGCGGGCAAACTGACGTCATCACAGGAGGAATGCCAAGAGCAGAAGTAAATTTTCAGATTTCTATTAAAGATTAATAGAAAAAAAGAAGAAGAAAAAAATTAACTTTCATTAATTAACATGGATTAATTGTTCACCACAAGACTAGTAATATGTGCTAAGTAAATAGGATCAATTTTGATTTCATGAGGACTTTATACTTTATAAAGGCTTTTTAACATTTTGTAGAAGAAGTCCTTTGGACCTCTTTTTCTAATGTTTTTAAGTAACATTAGTATCATAGTATCATTCATCCATTCTCCAAACCACTATATTCACATATTGTGAACTAGAAATGAACTTATGTGTCTGTGATGTGAACCAGTATAAGTTGAACAGCTCTCTAAAATGTGAATTGTGTTTGTCTTTTTTATTGTCAGACGTTTGTTAATGATGTCAGGATCCAGGAACAGATGTACATCACTTTAAAGATGGATGACAAACTGAGGTTTGGATATGATATCCTTCAATGCATCATCTGATATTTCTTCTGAAAGCTTTTAAGATCTAGGGCCAGGTTTACTATCAGCTTGCACCAGTGCAAACCCTCTTTCAGACACACAGTGAAAAGTGAACTATGAAAAGCTGTGGACTGGGTTATTTTTGCAGCTGATCTGCGTATCCATTTGTAAGAGTTTCCCTTTCAGACGCTACATTTATGAGGGGAGAGTATTTAAATAATCATGCAGAGTGATTTACTAAGGTTTGCGCTATAGCCAACATGGTATTTGCGCCATTGTTGCTTGGAAGGAACCACAGGAAACCAAAAGCACTTGGTAGAAGGAAGAAAACTACTCTCTCGTGTTAATTTATTTGAAATGCCAGAGGAAAACATATAGACGATTACCAAGCCACATTATTTTTTAATTTGCTCTGCTTTTGGTAGATTGCATTGGCCATAATGGAAATTCTTTAATTCACCCATTGTCAGTAGATCAACCCCAGAACTGTCCACTCCCATTGGTGCTTTTATAGGATTGCGGTCTCACGCTAATTTGCCCTGTTTTTTAAATCTGGCCCTTAGTGTTTATTTAGTATTTCGTAGTATCCTTATTTAATTTATTGGTATTTAATTTGTTTATACGGTCATAATTTGAAAGATGTGTGTGTTTGAGCATGACAAAGAATGAGATGTAGACTAGTATTTGCGGATGTGTGGCCCATGTGTGTGTGTGAACATTGTCCAAAAGGGTGACAGAGAGTACATTTTGAGCCTTTGCTTTGTGTGAATGAAGTATGAACATTCAGTATGTTTTAGATATTTATGAGACTGTCTTCCTTAACTTGACTCACATACCAACCTGTTCACTGTGGAACGAGGAGAGCTACATGTGCCAGAGGAGGCTCTGAAGGTAAAACAACCACTATAGCCAACTATATGCTGGTTCATCAAAATATTAAGATGTTGGCGCTTGTATTATCAGAATTGCACATGCTTGTCTTATGTAGTTTACTTATCTTCCTGAAGTAATGTCTGATGGCAGGTTTCTGGCACGCACTTTGTTATTCTCCCTCCTTTATATCAGCATGAGAAGTTCACCAGCCAACTTCAACTGGGCAAGAAGCCCACCTGTGCTGAGCCCTTAAAAACCCCCAAGTCTTCTCCAGACAAAGCCAAAGTGAAGAAACCAACTGAGCCCATTGCTGAACCAGCAGGCAAAGCTGTAGAGGCTAACAAAGGAGATGACAAGATGCAAGGTAAAAACCACCTTCATGATTTCAGGGTGTACGTTATGGATTCTTGTCTACTGTGTAGGTGATGCAAAACAATGTTTCATCGTTCAATAATGCAACTCCTTTAATGTGTAGATGTGCCCCATCTAACTATTCCAGTTACCCTTTTCAACAGAGCAAAGTGACATAAATGAGCTTAGTCTATTTTTATCAAGCAACTAACTAGTAGCAGGTGTACTTGACCTTCTGTCATCTCATCTCAGATCAAGCACCAGGGCAGTATTCAGAAAATTCAATAACTCCTCACAGAGAAGCAACACAAACATGTGACAGTTGTGAGAGATAAAAATAGCTCTCTGGCTAAAGGCACCCAAACACTATAAAATAATCTGATTTTGGGCCCAATTTTCCCCTTCCGATAATCCTAGGTAAGGTCCCAATTATCTTGATGGTTCTCTACAGATTATTTTATCAGATTTTCCTTTGGTGTGTTCAGAGTGATTTGAACCTGCCTCGAAGAACATCACAACCTTCTGCAAAAAGCAGTCCAAACACTATTACTAATTTCTTCTAGCCCGTTCTCTGCCATGATTCCAAGATTTCTCGTGTTCACAGTCAGGAATCACATTGCGACACTCCACGCACTATAGGAACAAAACTGTTTGTGAGTGAAAATCAAGTTTTAATGTTGTTTACACTTAATGTCTTAATGTGGTGTTTTAATATGCTTTAAGACAAACCATGTGAAAATTCATAAGTCAACACCATATTTTCTCCTTAAATTGTCACAAACTACCTTGTAACCAATCTCACCAACATGCGGGCATGCTTTATCATTAACGATGCTGTGAAGCGGGGGAGTTTTAAGAGAAGCCAGTATATTTTTCTGTTGGAATGAAAAATCGGGTACATTTAGCAACATAGCGAGTGAATGATGTATATGATGTATATTACGATGTTATGAACTATATGCCTTTCTCCACTGACATTGCACAAAGTTGTTCAAAGCGTTTCTAGTAGGCAGTTGTCTGACTCTGAGATGGTGAACGAGAACATGGTTTGTAACATTAGCAACACATTATTAGCTGTTTGATAACATAGTTAATCATATAATCAACAATAGGCTAATCATATTAATTACCTTTATGTATCGTTGTAAAAAGCGATACATAAAATGCATTACCGTTGTGATACATCGACTTAGACAACCCGGTATGAGTGAGTAGAGGTGGGGCTAATTTGCATAATAATGGATCCAGAGTATACATTTTTCACAGGAAAAAAAAACTTAAATATGTAATTTGGGTGATCAAAGATGTGTTTTAAGGGATACAATTATTGACTACAAGGGGACTTTAAAACTATGATTTTTTTATTGTCATGATTGTGGTCTCTTACATTTTAAAAATCTTTATGTGTGGGCCAGCCTTAAAGAGAAGATTGCATCTGATTTTTTCCCTGTAATGGAAAATGGAAAAAAAAAGCTTATCACAAATGGAAAATTAAGAATGACATTGTCAACTCTAAATGGCTAGCACAGTCCCATTGATTTTCCGTCGATGACCATTTGTGCTGTGGGCTTGAATGATACCTCAAATCATGCAGATTGAAGAGGAGAGTAGTTCTGTTCATTTTAATCAAAGACTTATTCACAAAGGTCATCTAGGTTTATAATTGGGATTGGCTCTTTTGACCAGTAAGCAACCACTGAGAAAACCTCAGCAACCACATACCAACACCTTGGTAACCACCCACGATGGTGGCGAGTTTAGCACTTCAAAGTATGTAATTTTTCTGGTCCTTGATTATGATTGGCTGAACCTGAGCATCATTTAAAGTTGTTGTCAAATACTATAAACGCATGCCTCTGACCTCATAACATCAGTATTACTGCCCTGCTGCTTTTTGTGTTTCTTTAGTTTTAAACATGGCTAAAAAATAGATTATTATATTTCTATTGCTGAAAGTTTATTTTATAAAACCTTGCCAGGTATATGTAGCGTAGCAACAGGCCTTATTAGCTGTTCTAAAATCACTGTAAACCACAGCTTAATGTGTTTTTATTTTTATTTTTTTTTATTTTTTTGAGACTTTAACCCACTGAAACACACATGTAGTTTATGTGTTACTCTATGTAATTAGAACTGTGGTTCAGCCCTGTCGTGAAGTGCTGGGGATTTAATAATAGGGAAGGGAAAATCGCTACGCCCATGCCTGTTTTTCAGCCATCAGTGTTTCGAGGGTGGGTAGCATTTAACATGCACTCTTATCTCATTGCCACCTGGTTATTTCATCCTGCTAATTGTCAGGCTTGTCTAAAAGTCCCTTAGTCCCCGGCTGTTAAAGTTGAAGATGCATCTGTGGAAAGCACACGAATAAAACGACTGAGAATCAAACCCACTGCAGCACTAGGAGTCACTGACTGAATCAATATTATGCATTCACAAAAGCATTCTTCCACAATTCACTTGATCTAAATGATCCTGTGCAAATGGAAATGTTCTGCCCTGCACAGATCAGAAACAGATTTATGTTTCTACTTATGTTAACAAATGAAACCTTTCTGGAAAATGTTATCTTGTTCATTTATTCAATCATGGTGCGATCAGATGCTAATGTGACATGTAAACACTAACATGAATGTACATGTAATACAGCATTGTATATACTGTATGTATGTGTCCTTGTGTCCTCAAAGCAAAGCTAATATTTTCATTTCTATAGCAGGTGATATAGCTGCCTTGCATAGGGGAACCCCACTGTATGGACAGCCATCCTGGTGGGGCGACGGGGATGCAGATGATGAGAATTCCTTTAAACAGGAGAATAAAACCTCTGGGAAGAAGCAGGAGAACAGTGGGACAGGTAAGACATCCCAGAATCATTTTAAACACTCTCTGTTTACACAAAATATATTTTTAAGTGGATTGTTTTACTAGAATAATTTGATTTGGCATAGAGTAAAAATATCCAGTATTTATGTCTTGTTTTACATTTAAAATATATATATATATATATATATATATATATATATATATATATATATATATATATATATATATATATATATATATATATATATAATTTGATCAAATATCACATAAAAAAATATTTCTAATTTACTTGAAACAAAATCAGATATTAAAATATTTTTTAAGCTTCCGAAGGCTATATTTATTGAATACAAATGCTATATAAAGCAGTAATATTTTGAAATATTATTACTATTTTAAATACCATTTTTCTATTGTAATACATTTTAAAATTAATTTAATCCTGTGATCGCAAAGCTGAATTTTCATCAGTCATCACTTCAGTCTTCAGTGTCGCATGATCCTTCAGAAATCATTCAAAAATGCTGATTTGCTGCTCAAGTAACAATTCTTATTAATTTTAAATATAGAAAGAACAAAAAAACAACATTCATTTGAAATAATATAACTCTTTTATGACATTATAAATGCTAATGTCACTTGTGATCATTTTAAAGCATCCTTGCTGAATAAGTATTAATGTATTAATTTATTTAAACAATCTTACTGATCCCACACTTTGGAAAAGTAGTGTATCTTCATTCAAGTTTGGATTAAGTTCATTTATCTTTTTGGGAATATTTAGGTATTTTACTGGAAATAAGAAAAAAGATTATTAACAATAATCTCAGAACTATATAACTCAATCCTTACATATGTCTACATATGTTCAGATAATTTCTGATTAGTCCATGTATGGCTGACTGATGTAGACCAAAAAGAACAGTTGTCTTAAATGAAGAGTTTGTATTGTTTGCTGTTTAATTTAGAAAAAGAGCGTAAAATATGCTCCCGATTGAAACTGGTGTGTTGTAGTGTGCTTTGATGCAGGGGTCTGGAATCCTATTAACTTGCTCCGTATAGGAGTAATGGGATTGTAGATTACTGAGGCTTTACCACAGCAGGAAATCATCCGTTTGCTTCAGACACTAAACCAGACAAGTGCACTCAAAATACAGCAAGAAAAAAACATACTGTGCACTTTGTCATCATTCCATTTTGGTTTATGTGAGATCAGACTATAAGATCTAGATAATGTAATTCTATCTCCACTTAGGTTGCCAGGAGAATGGTGCTTGTCTGATTGCATTGTGGCAAGTGTAAAGTTTGGTGAAAGGGGGATTATAGAATGGGGTTGTTTTTCATGGGTTGTGCTTGGCCCCTTAGCTCCCATGAAAGGAACTGTTAATGCCTCAGCATACCAAGACATTTTGGACAATTTAATGCTCCCAGCTTTGTGGGAACAGTTTGGGGATGGCCCCTTCCTGTTAGAGTTTGAATAGAGAGTTTGCCCACTGTAACCCACTGAAGCTTATTATACCGACACATGGAAATGTACTGAATGAGTTCTATATGTGTAGATTATGAAAAACATAATAGACAAAGATAACCATAAACATGTGTGTTTTAGGTTTATTTCTTCATCACATGTACTGGTTTTATCGTTGACCCCAGAATAGACCATCAAAGATCTTAAAGCACTCGTGCCCTTGAGCCCTCTTAATTTAATTCACTCAAAACAGCAACGTGTCTGTTTAAAGACACAAAATCCTCTCCCAGAAGAAGCCTTGTTCCCCTCTGAGGGAATGTTGGGTAAATATATCTCGAAGGGGTAGTGCTGGCACACTGAATGGCATTGTTTGACAAAACCTCGCCGTCTTGCTCAGGCAATGAATATAGGCTCAGGTTCAGGAGACAGCAGAGTTGGCAGAGGTTCCAAATGAATCAACATTATTTGTTTCAGACTTGATAAACCTCAGTGTTGCCACACACACCACACAGAGAGAGAGAGAGAGAGAGAGAGAGAGAGAGAGAGAGAGAGAGAGAGAGAGAGAGAGAGAGAGAGAGAGAGAGAGAGAGAGAGAGAGAGAATCATTCATGCAACAGTCCACCACATCAAAGTTCCAACACCTCCCAGAGCTATTTTAGGCGGCAGTCAAGGCTGGTTTTTTCGAATGCAGGGACTCACAGGCCAGTGTAGGAAAGGAAGAGGAAGAGAATGTAAAGGGAACCGTCTCCCTTAAGAAGTGAATAGGTTCATTTGTAGACAGGCCCAGCCCCCTCCATCTCCATTGTCATTGAGGCGTGTTTGCTTTCTCCTCTGTGACACCAGCGCCGTTCATCACAGAGGCAGCCACACATGCTACATTTGTAAGTATTTTGAGTATTTGAGTTGTTGTACTTTATCAAACATAGTTAATTGTATATTAACTTGCTAGAAAAAAAAGTGTATAGGACCTTGTGCCTCACAAGAATGTTCTTTGGTTCTACTAAACATTTAACAGTAGTTAAGTGAGGTAGAAATCTAATAATGGTTAGTGCTTTTCTAGTTGTGTTTTCTAGCTTACCAGAGATTTAGTTGAGCTAAAGGGAGGATAAGAAGCATTTTTGCTTTGGCTTAAAAGAGGAAGTGAAAAGTATTTTTAAAAAGAGGAAGTTTCAGCTGCACTCTGATTGGTCAGAGGATTAACTAGACATAAATGTAGGGGTGTAATTGTGGAAATTTAAGTGGAACTGATTCAGATGCATTCTGATGAACATATCATGACATTATATTTTGGAAAATGTTGCTGTGTCTGTAAATGGCTTGAGCTTTGAAATCACACCTCAATTAAATTAAAATGAAATATTGAGCAGTAAATATATGTTTAAAGGGAGAATCCCAAACTTTTTTTCTTCTTGAATGTTAGGTTATAACATTCTTACACACCCTTTCTCTATCTACATTACAGGGTTAACATACTGTTTTTTTTTTAGAGTCAGACTTCTATTCATCGAAGGATCACTATTAATATTAATATTAAGCTGCTTTCAACATTGATAATAATACTAAATGTTTCTTAAGCAGCAAATCAGCATATTAGACTAGTAATGATTAATGATGCTGAAAATTCAGCTTTGCCATCACAGAAATCAATTACATTTTAATTGTTATATTAATTGTTATAGTTTTATTGTATTTTTGATCAAATAAATGCAGCCTTGCTGAGCATAAGAGTCTTCTTTAAAAAAACATTAGAGAACGGTTTTGTACAATTAATATTTGAATATTTTTACATTTTAATATTTTAACCACAATATTAGCTTAAAAGTTAATACTGTGCATAGGACTACAGTACATCTTAAAAATAAAAACTTTAAAAAAATAAATAAGATACAGTTCATCTGGTGACCCTAGGGTTGAGAACCTGTTATCTATATATCAGTCATTTTTTTTCTTAAACCAACTAATCAAATGAAAATTGGTAATGTGGTGTAGCATTTGTCAGACTGTTTGTCATTCCCAGAATTTAGCACTATGTCTAGGGTGTCAGAGCATCTGTCCTCAGCCAATTAAGTTGTTATAGTGCCATTAGCCATCCCATTAATTATTGTCATGTGACAGAAATGAAACAGTGACTTTGTCCTGACAGTGATTCAAGTCTACAGTCTTGACATTTATATAGCCAGCTGATCTGATTTGGTTCCCTTTGAGGCTGTGACCCTTAACTCATAGATGGTGATGCTTATATTTCTTCTTTTTTCTGTGGCCCCACAGAGAGCAGAGAGAACAAGCGGGGTGATAAATCAAAGGAAAATGGTCTGGGCCCTGTAGGCGCTGAGGCCAGCTACTTTGAGATTCCCAACAAGGAGGGACAAATGGCACAGAACAGCATCCATGAGATCCCAACAAAGGACACTGAGGGTGCTGGGGCTGCAAAATCAGCCGCTGGCAATGCTGCCGCACAGACCAACACCTCATTCACCATTGAGTTTGACGATACTTCCCCAGGCAAGGTCACCATTAAAGATCATGTGTCTCGTCTACGACCCAAAAAATCACCTCACGTTGGCGGTAAAGACATCAGCACCCTGCAGGCAGCCATCATGGCCTCTGAGAGCAAGGTGGCTGACTGGCTTGCACAGAATGACCCTCCTCTAGTGAGGCGTGAGTCCACAGAAGAGGACAGTAAGAGCATCAAGAGTGATGTGCCTGTTCACCTCAAGAGGCTTAAAGGTATGCCATTACACTTATTTATTCATTTAGCTGACGCTTTTATCAAAGTAACTTATTTTGAGGCCCCTATTATGCTATATTAAAGGTTCCTAATTTGCTTTGGAGGTCTCCTATAATATGTGTACATGCATCCAAGGTCAAAAACACCTTAATTTTCTCATAATATACATTGCACATCACCTAATTTCTTAGAATCTGAAACCGGTTCATTCGAAGATTCAGTCTGTATACCTCTCCTTTCTACTCTGCTCTGATTGGCCGGACAGCCCAGTCTGTTGTAATTGGTCTAACACTTACAGTGCGTGTCAGAAACGTAACGCCTATTAACATCTGAATTTCAGCTCCGGAAGCTTCCTCAGAGCTTGATGCACAGTGATACGAACAATGGCATCAGTTTTACCGTACAAATTCCAGCATGTATGCAAAGTAGATTCGCAGGTCAGAAAACATGCTGACAACACGAAAAACACTTCCAGGCCTCAGTTACAACTATAGTGTTTGAGGACGGGTCTAAGTAGACGTTCTTTGCAGGCAGCCAATGAAGACCATAGGCTGGCATTACTCAAATTTGTTACGTAGGTACAGTATGTAAGAGGAAGTGAGACTGGAATTGCTGAAAACTTGTTTCAGCAGTTCAGAATCAATTCTCTCTTTTAGACTATAACTTTATTTGTCATGCATTTTGATCTTTAAAATTTGCAGACCTTTTACGTTCACAAACAGCTATATTACATGCTGCTTGAAAGGGGAAATTCAAAAAGCATAATAGGGGTGCTTTAAATGAGAAAAATACAAGCAATAAACCCTAAGTTAGAATGGGATATATGTAGCACATTTATGCAAGTACAGAGTAGACATTTTTTAAAGCTACACTATGTAACTTTTTCGTCGGCTGGGGGGCGCCTATTCAAAACAAAGGTGTAGTTTGATGAAGTTTGAGCGCAGAATCTTGGGACATGTGGTTTTCACCTAACAGCCGGTGGAAAAGGATCGGGATAGGCCTCAGGCAGAAATCATGTTCATGGATGCGGTTATTAACGTTACTGTAGTAGGAAGCAAAGCAGCTGTGGGATCTTTCTCTGGGAAAAAAGGCGTTTGGGGGGTAAAATGTGTGTTATTTTTGCAAGGTTGCCTGCTAAAATTCGCATTCCTATATATCACATAGTTTCCTATTGTTACTGTACTAGCATCTTGCGTTATCTAGACAATGCTGTCTCTCTAAGAAACTTTTAATTTAATCAGAAATAGTTTAAACAGTCAATAAGTGGATAAATCGCTACTTACTGCTTTCAGGAATACAGTTGTAATTGCCCCTTTCTTCAGTTTAAGACACCGAGCGAAGCTTGCTTGAAATGGGCCGAGCAAACAAACGATTTTTAATTAAATTGTTGCAGTATCTGATTATAATACACATCAACCATGACTGTTGACATTTTTTGTCTGTGGGAAGGGTATGAAAAGTCCTCACGTCCCTTGCACAGCCTGGAACATGACATTTGTGTCCATGAGAGCTGCCGTTTCGCTATCCTCACGTGACGCTTGTTCACCTGCAGTCCCGATTATTCGGCTCTGTCAGTTCCACCTGACAGTGAATATGTTCAGACAAATGTTGGGGGCGTACATTTTAATGATCCCAGCGATTGCGTCACAGTTGGTGTTATGTTGAGAAGCACTTATTTTTTCATGGTGTTTTTCATGCATAAGATTTACATAAGAAGTAGGAGGCAATGGTGTTTGAGACTCACAGTATGTAATGTCTATGGACTGAACTCTTATTATTTCACTATGGCATGGTCAACTCAATTTTTTTTCTAGGGCACCTTTAATGTCTCAAAGCCACAAGAGATTTTAATGGTCAATTCATAATGAATTTAAATGAAACTAAAGTTATATTTTTAATTTATTAATATAAATAACCCTAGGGGATTAGTTTGCCTATGTTTCAGTAGACAGATTATTTGTACTCAGAAGAGATTAGTATATTGCAGAGGAAATACAGTACACTGTGCCTTATTTAAGGAGCCCTGAAGGCGGGGAAATAGTTTTGACTTTTCTGTCAGCGTGAAGCTTCCTAAGATAATGCCTATTTTCTTCCCTCCTTCCATTCTCTGCTTCAAAAATGCATATGAGCAGGGGTGCAGTCATGCAGTGATTCATTATGTAGATTGATTAAAAAATGGCCATTGCGTGAGGCATAGCCTCTGAAATCTTTTTCTTTAGCTAGACTGCATTTTTTCTGAATTTCTCAAGGCTGTTAAAGGGATGCAGCAGTGATGACATCAGCAGATTGTACTGAACTCTCCAGCCGGTAGACAGGTTGTGTAGCGTCAGCTGCATTTCCCATTCCAGAGGATTATCTGCCACCTAGCACTTTTAAACCCCTTTTTTCCTTGCACCCACTGACAGAGCTTAGCGACGATTGCGGTTGACGCTGTACTTTCTCCTTAAACTCTCCTTAGGGAGCCATTTTTCTAGCCGTAGCAGAACTGCATCTATTTACGTTCTATTGATCAGTCTGTGTGGTGGTTTAGCTAGGCTATGAGATCTGCATTTGACAAGACCTGATTTATAAAACAAAATCATCATCTCCTTCTATGGGATGCTTCCCTCCGGTAGGACTTTTCTTTGTGAAAACTGCAGCATGTCGCTTTGGGACAGGAAAGCCCGCTCAGCTTGCCATCGCTTGAATCCGTAATGAAATAGGTGCTAATTTATGAGGAGCGTGTGCTTTGCAGCCAAAGGAGTGCGTATGCATTTGACAGCATATGAATCCACATGTGAGCTCTAAGAAGGATAATTGGTGATGGCTGGTGGACTATGCGGTCTATCCAGTCTCAGGCGTGGTTCTTTTAGTGCTTGTGTTTGCGGTTGCCTTTTGGAAACTGCATTGGTGCTGCTGTTTGTTTTGCTGGGAGAGATCTGAGAACTGGTGAGTTCAATTGTTGTATCGGTTGTCCACTGGTGAGTTTGAATTTTGTTTTGATCATTTGAAGGACTGGTTTCTTATTTTGAGGTGGGAAAATAGTGTATTGGAATTTGGGGAACTGGAGATGGAAACTAAATTATATCATAAATATTAAAATTCATAATCTCAGCATAGTTATTAAAGTTTTTCATTTAGTATTTTGGTTTTCAATTTCACTTTATTTTTAGCTAGTTTTAATGGTGCTGAACTTGTTTTGATTTTTAAAAAACATTCTATTGCACCATACTTAGTTATACATTTGATTTAAGCGTGTAGGTTATTTATTGTTTGAAGACATTTGGAGAACTAATTGTCTTTGTTTTCTTTTTAACTTTAAGATGCACATTATTTGTTGTAACCAATTTTATGCACTCTGTTATTATTGTGGTGTCAATGATTTCAGATTTACCTACTCTTAAAAATCACTTGCAAAACGCAAACTGCGACCATAGACCATAGAGCATACAGTTTCAACTGAAAATATTTTAAAGTTGTTGGTTTTTTATCTCCATAAGTCTGTTTAGTTTTCGTTAGTATTGTTTAATGTTGTTTTGTTTTCATCTTCTTCGTAATAGATTGTTAATAATAATGTTGGATCTCAGAAGATTAAGTAGATATTCTCCTCGTTTAATTTGTAGTCAATTTGTAGTTCATTTTAAAGATGCCTCTAATGTTCACCAAGGCTGCATTTATTGTGAAATATTACAATTTAAAATAACTGTTTTCTATTTGAATGCATGTTAAAATGTAATTTATTCCTGTGACCAAGGCTGAATTTTAGTCATTCTAATATGATGATATGATGCTCAATAAATATTTATTATTATAAATTTTATTCTGTAATAATATAATGTTATAATATGTTGTAACAGTTTTGCTGCTTAATGTTTTTTTGTGGAAACCATGATTAAAAAAATACAGAATACTTTGATTTATTTTTTTGTTACTGGTAATGTTTTACTGTCACTTTTATCTATTTAAAGGTTTAGTTAAACCAAAAATGAAAATTCTGTCATTAATGACTCACCCTCATGTCGTTCCAAACCTTTCATCTTTGGATATTTTTGATGAAATCTGAGAGCTTTCTGACCCCTCATTGACTGCAAGATTTTGCCAATTTCAAGGCCCAGAAAGGTTGTAAAGACATTGTTAAAATAGTCCATATGACTCCAGCGGTTCAACCTTAAAGGTCCCGTTCTTCGCGTGTTTTCGAAGCTTTGATTATGTTTGCAGTGTGCAATATAACCTGAGTTCATGTTTCGCGTGTATAAAAACACAGTATTTTTCACACAATTTACTTATCTGTACAGCGCTGTTTCCTCTGTCCTAAAAACGGCCTGATGATTTCCTTGTTCTATGAAGTCCCTCCTTCAGAAACACGTAACGAGTTCTGATTGGGCCAGCGCTTCCCGTGTTGTGATTGGACAGCAGCTTAGCGCACTTTGCCCGGAAAGGTCCCGCCTCTTACCATAACGGGGAGATGCAAGCGCTGAATGCGCGCTCTTCTCCACGTGGGAGAGCAACAAGACCACGCCCCCTTTTTTGCGTGTACTTTTGGGCGGAGGGTTAGTCAACAAACGGTTCTAGTGACGTCATTCATGCAAGGAAGCGCAGGGGTGTAGTCCAAACGCTTGGCATTGAACTTTGAGCTTTATAATTTTACAGGTATTATTTATGCTCTAACAGCAACATTACACACTAACTAAAGTTTGAAAGATGGAATCAAGAAGAACGGGACCTTTAATGTTATAAAGTGACAAGAATACTGTTTGTGCGCATATATTTGTGCACAAAATAAAATAAAATCAATAACAACTTTATTCAACAATTCCTTCTCTTCCATGTCAGTCTCCTACGCTGTTCACGTAGTAAACACAATTCAGCACGTCCGGGTTCTACATCAGAACGCTGGTTCACTATTAGCGACGCATGCGTGTTATGCTGACGCAGGAGCTGGCCAATACTGAGCCTCCGTTCTGGCGTAGAACCCGGAAGTGCTCCACTGTTTACTAGTCATTATTTTGGTTTGTTTTTGCGCACAATAAGTAGTTGCTTCATAATGTTAAAGTTGAACTACTGGTGTCACATGGACTATTTTGATGACCTCTTTACTACCTTTCTGGGCCTTGAAAGTAGCAATAACGTTGTTTTCTATAGAGGGGTCAGAAAGGTCTCGGATTTCATTAAACATATCTTTGTGTTCCGAAGATGAACAAAGGTCTTACGGGTTCGGAAGATATGAGGGTGAGTAATTAATGACAGCATTTTCTTTTTTGGGTGAACTAACCCTTTAACTTGTCTTGTTAAAGTAATAATAAATAAAAGAAATCTAACTGACCCCAAAGTTTTAATGGTAGTGTACAGTATACAGAGCTTGAACTAGGTGCAGTAAAACAATAATACAAGTTAATTGCTGTGTTTGTATAATTTAATGCACATGTTTGTTTAGCGTTATCAGACTAGTTAGAGTAAATGCAGTCTGACTCATAGAGGGCTGGTGGGGCCAGCTCTCCTCGTTCAAAGAACATGCTGTGCAACATAGAAGAGCTGCTTTGTTTCACGGTTTGTGCGTGAAAGGCCACTGTCGGAGTGGTGTAGTTGTTTCTCCCAGTCTCGCAGAGCAGAGGCTGTCACTTCTGACTGCATGCTGCTTCCTCAGCCGACGAAGCTGAAGAATAGACGACCCCCTCCTCCACCTCTTATTTCCTCGCCTTTTCTTTCCCGTGCTCTCGCTGAGAGTAGGGCTTAGTTAGCGCCCAGAGACTTAACTGGTTTTGTAGTCCAGCTTTAACGCCCATCACAGCCTCAGGGTGAATCGTATGGGGGGTTTTCTGTTAGCTCTGGTTAGGTTTACATCTGAAGTTGCACACTTGGTCGAAAGGACTGCCCTGTTCTGTGTTGGGATTTGCCGTAACACCTCGAAACGATCTTATGTTGCAGGCAGTAAACACGATGATGGCACGCAGAGCGATTCCGAGAACGGTCTGGGATTGCGCTTTGGCAGCAAACGCCACGCCGCACTGGAGGAGCGTCTGAGAGCCGCAGGAGTTGGTCGGGTCAAAACAGAGGGGTCGTCTCCTGTGAGCCGCACAGCCTTCATGATTGAGTTCTATGACGAGGATAACCCTCGGAAAAGGCGCTCCTACTCGTTTTCGCAGACCGCACCGCTCCTCGGAGGTGTGGCAGGGGAGGGACTTTGCCCTACACCACCCTCACATCCTAAGGTCGTCGCCACAGCAGCGGACGGCAGCAAGGGCATGTCATCGTCCCTGGCGGCGGTCGCCCCCACGGCTGCTCGACTCCTGCTCAAGCAGAGATCGGAGGAGCCAAAGGTGGCACAGAGCCCTGCTGCTACTGGTCAACCCAGTCCCACAGATGAGGCTCAGAGACAAGACGATGACCAGAGCGACAACGGCACGTACACCATTGAACTGGATAAAAGCAACCCTGAGGAAGAGGAAGCAAGGAGAATGATCGATAAGGTATGACAACTTCATTTTGAACCTTATTTAACACTAACCCTGAAGATATTGTCTGACACACACACACGACCATATCGATGTGTTTTTATCTGTTAAACACATTGGTTGTAAAATGGTGGAGTTTCCCAGTCATTAAACCTCATCGTTATTCACAAGACTCGTGTTGAGAGAGTCACTTCCCTCTGTGAGAAAAAGAGGAAAAAAAAAAAATGGATAGCTATATTGAATGCAGAAGTTAAATACTCAGGGTTAGAGGTCAGAAATATCGGAACATATCAATCCATATACAATGTTATAAGAGCTGTAATGATTTCCAACATCCTTCGCTGAGTGTATCGTGAAGGTTGTGTTTATCCTGGAAATCTGTCTCTGAAGATCAAGCAGTTTGAGTGCATCTTGCTGTGAAGCTCTGTCTAATGGCTTTATAATGGCTCTCATGTGGCCAACCAATCAACTCCTCCATTATTCACTTTATCTTCAGGGAGTTTTAAAGCTTCGCCTTTTAATGCATGTCTGGGTGCTATTACTTATGGAGTGTTTATGAATGTTCTTGCGTTTACTTAAAAAATAACATGGAAATATCGCACAGTGTTGTTTTTTTAAGCTATAAATGATGGGTGAATTAAAAAAATTCTTACATTTTTTTCTTATGATTTTTTACAAATATACATATCTTTATTTACACTTTCGTTCAAAAGCTTGTGGTTGTTAAGATTTTGTATTGTTTTAGAAAGACGCATCTTATGCTCAGCAAGGCTACATCAATACAGTACTATTGTTAAATATTATTACAATTTTAATAGATTTTTAAAATACAATTTATTCCTGTGAATTTTCAGCATTATTATTCCATTCTAATTATGCTGATTTGCTGCTGAACCGTTGTGCTGCTTAATATTTTTGTGATACATTTTAATTTTCAAGGTTCTTTGATTGATAGGAGGTTCAAAAGAACAGTATTTATTTGAAATCGAAATCTTTTGTAACATTATACATGTCTTTACTATGACTTTTGATCAATTAAATGCATGCTTACAGGAACTGTATGTAAGAAATGTATTTCAATACAGTCATCTGAAAGTGATCGCAGTACCAGTTTTGGCAACAATCTTACATACACTTCCTTTAAGTCTTTTGAAAACTATAAAAAATGAAAAATTACATTTAAAAACTAAATTAAAGCTGATTAAATTCCTCCAAATATTGCAAATTTTTATATTGACATCAGAATATCAAATATATGTTGAATATTCAATATATCATCCTAGTACATAGTCGGATGGATGGACATAAATATTCGTTTTAACTGAGTGTCTGTCAATAAAGCTGATGTAAGTTTATTTTTAAACATCCTGTGTTGTAAAGGTGTCTCTATTAAACTGAAATTAGTACTTCCTGTTCGTCCCTAAGATGTGGTTCTGGCTCTGTTGCTATGGAGTCTGTGCAGCTGTGTTTATTTGACCTGTTTTCGCCACAAAGGTGCTGCCATTGTGTCACAGCTCTTGATCCTCCACCTCGTGTTTTTGTGTTTGTCGTGTGTAGGTGTTTGGGGTGGAGAACTCTCAAGATCCTGGTTGGTCTGAGCAACGGGAAGCAGGTGGAAAAGTGAAGGAAGGCAAGAAGCTCAGTTCCACTGTGTCTGAGGTAAAGGTTGAAATCAACATATATCTGCATCCTATGTCAAGTTTTCATTTGTTGTGAGTTTTAGATTAGCGGTCTTGCATGAGCTATTCTGTATGATAAAAGTACCTTGTTTTTTACCCTTCATTTTTATGATGCATTCATGGAATTTACAGGAAGCTGATAGGTAAAAATTGTCAGCATAATGTTTTTTGAAATCAAGCAGCAGATGTAACAGATACCAGGTTGTTTCTGATGTTAATATTTGCTTTGGACTACGACTACATCGGTTGAAACTGTGTTTCACATTCTAGTTTAAATGATTCGCTTTGATGTTACTTGGACTGACTTTCAGGAAAACTGACACAGTTCTTTGTCAGTCACTCCCTCCACTGACCACTTCCTTGTTAGGCAGAAATCTGGCCACTTGCTCACTGACCCAGTTCAGGAATGAGAAGTAGTAGTCTGCTGCCTCAAGGCAATATCCACACACACATGCACACACACATAAGAGTAAGGCTACAAAAGAGTCCTTGTTTTGTATCCTTGTGGATCCACGCCATGTTTACACCCAGTATTCACTCTAATATGAGCAGAGACTCCAATTTGCTGATTATTGTTTTATAACTATTTATAGTGGTGCTTACTCGGGTTAACAAAATCAAATCAAAAGTGTAGTTTATATGAAAAACAAAATTATAAATGTAATGCCGATTCCAACTTAATGTATCAAACAGCCCATGTCATCACAGACATGGGTTGTTTGATACTGTGGACTGTACCACAGACAGCCATTGCAGGGGTGAATCAAGTGATTAGTACTGACTAGAGAACCATCTTTACTTCATTTGTAGAGACTTGTGGAGGATTCGGTTGCAGTTGGCAGCCCTCGCTGGGTTTCACAATGGGCCAGTTTAGCTGCTAATCAAACACGAACTGACCCAGAGGGCTCTGGAGCCGAACCGCCAGCTTTTGTCCATCAAGAGCGAGGTAATTTAGTGAATTGTATACATCTGCTAAAAATAATGCTAAATAAAAAAAATCTACAATAGCACCCAATAACGTGTATGGTATCAATAATTAAAATCGTGTAATGACACGATTACATATTCTAGTAAAGTATATGTACTAGTGTTCAAACGTTTGGAGTGAGTATCTTTGTTTACCAAGTCTGCATTTATTTGATTAAATACAATTTAAAACTGTAAAAGTAGTAATCTGAATAATTATTATCATTAGAATTTACAATGAGTTTTATGTTTTTAATTTTAATATTACTATTTTATTTACACATGTAATTTTTTCCTGAACTTGATATATGTTTGCATGACTATAATATGTATTTTCTTTTCCCACTTCAGACGGTGATGCTTTTGAGGCTGGCATCTCTATCAAGAGCACCGGTTCCACCACTTCCAGCCAAGCTGAGCGTAAAAGGAGGACTCTTCCACAGCTTCCAACTGAGGAGAAGATCAAGCGCTCTGAGATCGGTGAGAAGCAGGACACAGAACCCCAGGAAAAAGAAAGCCACAATGACCATAAAGGTGATGGCGAGTGCCTCAGCACTCCGGACAACAAGAACACTGAGTCTAGCCAATCCAAGAGCATCCAGCCGGATGGGAAGGCTGGAAAACAGTCTTCTGCGCGCCCCCTGGGAAGTGGAGAGAGGAGAACGTCAGAGGAGAGTCGCAGGAGGCGTTCTGAGGACAAGAGCAGAGGAAGTGACAGCGAGAGGTCTGGGAAACCGTTGGTGAGGCAGGGTAGTTTTACCATTGAGAAGCCCAGCGGTAACGTCCCCGTAGAACTGATTCCTCGCATCAATCGACAGAATGGCGGGAGGGAGCGAAGCGACTCGGTGGGCAGCATGGACACGGCAACTCTTCTCAAAGACACTGAAGCTGTCATGGCATTTCTTGAGGCTAAACTCCGGGATGAGAAGAAGTTGGACCCGGTAACGGCATCTAGCTGTCCCCCAGCCTGCCCTTTATCCCCAGAGTCTGATATCGACACGGCCAGCACGGTCAGCCAGGCGGCAGCCGAGGCAGATCGAAAGGCAGTTCAGAAGCGACGATCCCTCAGCAGCCTTTATAGAGAGAAGAGCAATGCAAGCGCCACATCAAAAACCACGACCAGCGCAAGAGAGCGTCTGGAGAGGAAGACCAAGACCAAGACCCCAGAAAGCCGCTCTGATGCTCGCCGTTCAGTTCAGACTGCCTCCCGTGGCCGCCAACCATCCCAAGATCTCACCGATGACGACCAGACGTCCTCGTTACCCATCTCAGACATCCTTTCCTCAGACCAGGAGATGTATTCCAGCCGCTCATACACCAAAGGTTACTTCACTTCCACAGATGACCTCTTGCAGTCCAAGCTCGATACCAGCAAATCCGCAAGGTCGGCAAAGCCGAGCAAAACGGTGCAAACTAGCTCCGCGGCCCCCGTGAAACAGGCTGGTCTCCCGCAGCCCCGTCCCACGAGGGCATCTCTGTTGCGCAGGGCTCGGCTCGGAGACACGTCGGACACAGACCTGGCAGACGCTGACAGGGTTTCGGTGGCATCTGAGGTGTCCACCACCAGTTCCACTTCTAAACCACCATCAGGAAGAAAGGCGCAGTCACGCATTGACATGCTAGCGCAGCCTCGACGCACCAGACTCGGCTCATTTTCAGCGCGGAGCGATTCGGAGGCTATTGTCAGTCGGACCACAGCAACACGTTTGTCGGCAGAGACGGCGCTTCGTCTGGGGCTGAGAAGCACAAATCAACAAACAGCGGACAGCAAGCTAACTGCACGCATGAGGGCTAACAGTGTCTCCAAGCTAACGGACCCCAAGCCGAAGACAGCACCTGTCAACAGCGCCCCATCAGGTGAGGAGGAATGAAACCTTTCTAATTGTTAGTTGTTCCTGCTAGCTTAGCAGAAGCCAGTTAAACCGAGGTAATATGTTTGGATGCCATATCTTCTTTTCATTTCAGATAAGTACTGAGTATGCAGTAGCGATGGAAGTCCGACAACTGACTACTCAATTAGTGAGGTTGATTAGTGTAGAAAACATACAGATGTTTTAAAAATGTATTTGTTTTTAGCAGTAGGGCTTTAATTAGCATGCTGATAGCATGTTGTGTGATTTATTTTTTCCCTGTTTTTTATTGTATTTTTTTAAAAACAGCCTAAAAAAAAAGTAATAGTAAAGGCCCATTCACACCAAAGACTAACCAGAATGATAACTTAAAGTATAAAGTTTTAATAATATTTCTAATTTTAAGGGGCACTATGTAGTATTTTTGCAGTAAAATATCCCAAAACCACCAGGCCAGTGTTATATATTTTGTTCAGATGAGTTCTTACAATATCCCAAATGTTTCCAACTTTGTGTAAATTGTGAGAAAATTATTTTAACCAAGGAGCCGTGACGTCTGAGGGAGTTGCCTGTTAATTGCGTCATATCTGCGTTACCCTCGGTTTCCGGTTTTATTTCGCAGAAACGCTTTACTCTTAGCAGTGTGCAACAAGTGTCATTGCAGCCGCCGAGCGAACGCACAGAGTAACGTCATAACATCATTTTAAACACACTTAAATGTATCTGATATGATAAACAGAGCTGCGTTACCTCACACTCACGGAAAAGCGAAAATGGCGCCCACGATGGTGTCCCATCATAATAAAAGTGCCACTGCTCGCGAGCTGTGTGTTGGATAATATTCCTCTAGCGACACTCAGCCCTGCTCTGCTTTATGCTACAGTAACGTTAATAATCACATCCATGAACATGATTTCTGCCCGAGTCCTATCCCGATTCTTTCCCAAGATTCTGCGCTCAAACTTGCCGTCATCAAACTATGCCTGTTTTAAATAGGCGCCCTCTAGCGGATGGAAAAAGCACATAGTGCACCTTTAAGAGAATAGCAAAGTCCACAATACAACTATAATGTTAAGAACTCAGATGAACAATAAAAAAAGGAGCAGAAGACATAGCTACAGAGTGTGCTTATAAAAAACAGAAAGTTATTGTTTATTGGTAAACGATATTGGTGTGAACAGGCCTTAGCCTTTAAAATGGCTTTTAATGTCATAACTTTGGAAGTAGCAACCATTTTTTCCCCTTGTAAAAATAAATATATAGGGCAGGACTTCAATCCATCAGTTGTTAATTGGATAGAGGCAGAAAGAGGTGGGGTTTACGCTGACTAAATAAGATCAATAACATGCATTTAGTAGTGAATTTCCATTTTTTATGTGTAAAATTAAAATAATGGTTGTATGAATAGAGTTCTACAGCCTACTAAAAACTGCATAGTTCCTTTAACTGAGCTTAAAATGAGATGTCTAGCATCCAGCAGAATTTAACTGTGCACTTAAGATGTTTCATGCGGATTGGATCGGTGTCTATCATCAGTAATGTACGTCTGTAATTGTCTGTCTCTGCATGCCTGTGATATTTATAAAGATTCCATTTTACACAGAAACTCAACTTGAGCCTGAAAGTATTCTCGCAGAGGAGGAGCCCATGGGTACTGTACCATCTCTGGGCTGTGTGTGTGTGTGTGTGTTTTGGGTTTTAATTCAATGAAAACACTAGAAACTGAAACTCAGCATGCTTTTGAATGCCATTCTAGTAAACGTGTCATCTCATTTTTTTTTATTTTTTTTTATCAAACTCAGCAGTGATGAAAAGGAGCTCAGCTAATTTGCTTTTCCTTTTAGAGAAAGATACATTTAGATATAATGATTAAGTGCTTGTATTGCTATATTTGTAGATTGAGTGCTCTGAGGAAACTTTGAGTAATTAATGAATTATGGGAATATTGAAATGTTGACTTCTTAGTTATTCTTTACTGCCACACAGTCAAAATCAGAGCAAAGTTATCTCATTTGCTGATGCAAGCACTGAGCAATAAGAAATGAGGGTCAGCAGATGTTAAACACATTCCCCCTGGTGGCACAAAGTTAAAACAACACGACAGCGAACAGCTTCACAGACGCAAAAAAAAAAAAACTTCATTGCGAGTTCACGTAGGCCACTTATTTTGAATTGCAATGCCAGTACCACTAAAACATCAAATGTCCTTTTCATCACTTGCTAGTGTCATATTTTAGAGATAGCTGTTCAGAAGAGCTTTGCTGTTTGCCTTTAACAAGTTTGATATCTGTAGCAGTAACTGCAATATTCAACCTCTTTTGCGCTAAGTTGGTTTGTTTTAAACTCTTTATACATAATTTGATAAATACACCTTTCTTTGCTCATCCCCATTTGAAACAAGGTTTTTATGGGAATCATTATAGTGTATAACATGTACAAATACAAACTTTACATTTAAACAACAACAGGATTGTTGTACAATGATAATTGAATATAATTATAACAGAATGTTTTAGTTGCTATGTTAATAAACCTTGAGCCAGTGGGGAAGAAGATTGTTGCATCATGTAATAGAGATGCAAGACGTTTGCAGACTGTGTGTTTGTAATACTGATACATTAACTGCTCTTAAATGTTTTTGAGGCCTTTTTTAAAATGTATACCTTTAACCCCCCACAACCCCCCACACCCCCCAATTCAACTTTATTGCTTGCACGTAACTGTATTTCTGCAAACATTTCAATCACACCTCTCTCTCCTTTCAGCCAATAACCGTTGGAGACGGCTGCCTCCTGAATACGCCTCTACCTCTGAAGATGAGTTCGGCTCCAACCGGAACTCTCCCAAACACGTTCGCCTGCGGCCGGGCACCACCCTTCGCACCAGCAGGCTGGGTGGTCCCGCTCCGGTCACTACCAGCCCCGGGGGTCTCCTCCTCAAGAACAGGATGAAAGAACAAGAGGAGTACATTCGAGACTGGACGGCTCACAGCGAGGAGATTGCCAGGTACTCATCAACTCTCTGTCCTTGTCATACAAACAAACAAACAAACAAACACATTTTTGTCTAAAAGGTGCTTTCTCAAATGCCCCATGGTTACTTGACAGAACAATGGTGGGATGTAGACATCTTTATGTTATGTTTTCACCAGTCTGTGTAGCACTAGAGTAGGGTCAAGGCAGCGGATTCTGAAAAACGTCAGATTTGTGCGTTCCACGTTTGTGCATTTGATTGATGCATTACATGGTGACAGTGTGTGCATGCGATGTGAGAGACAGAGCGAGAGCAAGCACAGGTTAATGCAAATGTATTTGTAGGTTATGTTATATATTTTTGATCAGCTTTCTTAAAGGGAAAGTTCACCCAAAAATTTTAATTCTGTCATTAATTATTCACCTTCATGTTGTTTAAGAACCGCGAGACTCGCTCATCTTCGGAACACAAATGAAGATTTGTTTTGATGAAATCTGTGAGCTTTCTGTCACTCCATTGGCAGCTACACAACTAAAACGTTGACGCTTTAAAAAGTTCATAAAGAGATCGTAAAACTAATTCATTTGAATCGAGCGGTTTAGTCCAAACATCTTTTTATATGATACATAGATTGAATTTAAGCTTTTCTTCATATACAAACTTTCATGAACGCACACATCAGTTATGATGAACGGAAGCTCAAGCATGTTCGCTTGACATGCGAGAACCAACGGGGTTACGCAACACATTTGAGCTTCCTCAAGAACCAATGAGGTTTGTTCTCGGATGTCAAGCAGGTTCGGTTGAGATTCTGTCTGAGTCACTGATCATGTTTAGATGCAAATAAAAGCCTAAATTTGTGACAGACAGCTTTTAGATTCCATTAAAAAAATCTTAATTTGTGTTCCGAAGATGTACAAAGGCATTTGGGTTTGGAACGTAATGAGGGTGAGAAATAATTCACAGAATTTACCTTTAAAGGTGTAGTTCACCCAAAAAAACCAAAGTTACCACATGATTTATCCTCAACCCATCTTAGCTGTGTGACATTGTTCTTTTAGATGAATACAATCGGAGTTATATTAAAAAATGTCCTGGCTCTTCCAAGCTTTATAATGGCAGTGAATGGCTGCTCACTGATCAACTGAATAATATTTGGTCTCCATATACATGTGGTTATGGCTGTGCAGACTGCAGAAACCTATGAAGGATGCTCTTATAGTTGTGCCATCACCGTTTAATTACATCATTGTATGTTCCGAAGTTGTTTGGTCCGTGTCAGTCACAGTGCCTTTTAATTGCTGTTTTTGATCTGGCAATTATTCATTTACAAATGAAGCACTGGGTCCAGGGGTCCACTCTTCTTACCTCACGTAATACATCTCAGATGATTTGACTAATGCCAGATTTTCTAATAGTGATAACTGATCTCTGGCAAATTTAGTTCTTCAAACCTTCTCTTAGCTGGAGTCAAGAATGCAATGACATAAAATGACAAAAATTTGAATAGATAAATGAAATGTGTTTGTTACACGATTCCCACTTATTTCCATTTTTCACTATTTCTGGTGTTTGTACAGGCTTTACACTTATTTCAATGTCAAGAGTGTATTGTCGATTGTAATTAGCAATTCATTTAATTTTACATTTGTAGCAGATAAAGCTTCTTAAGAGTAAATAACATATTTCAAATGGGACAGCAGACAGTATTTTGTACGTTGCATAATTCTTTTCCAAGTTCTCTAAATTTCTCGCACTGCATCAAGCCACCCGTATAATGCTGTCGCCGCTCAAATGAATGCACGGTTCATACTAACTGCATGTAATTGTGTAAGGCTCAAATAATATCACAAGATAATTATTCCCTCATGAATAAATCTCCCATCGGGTAAAACTGACTCTATTATAGACTACACAACATTATACAACTTTTTAAATTAATTTAAAAATAATTAATAGGTATAAAAAAAAATTCCATTTATATTTTTAATTATTTAATTTCAGTTCAATAGGGTGTTCTTGTAAGAAATTAGCAATGGCTGGGACAGACTTTTTTTTAACCTCACCTCAGAACTGGTTTGTTTGTTCAAGGTTTAGATCTCTTTACTGAAGAATCTTTTGAAATCTCTTTGGAGAAAATGAATGGGTAAAATACACTGAGAACCAAAGCTGCTGAAAAAGTGGGCAGTGACTGTTGTGTTCAGAGGTGGTGTTACATGAGGGCACCTAGTCTGTTATCTCTTGAGATATCCTCATATAGCATTAGTCACAGCTGGAACTGCAACAAGAGAGACTGTCTTCAAATCCACTGCTGCGGGGCACATATTAATATAACCTGATCACAAGCTCGCTCGCTCTCTCTCTCTCTCTCTCTCTCTCTCTCTAGAACAGCAAAATTGTTCAGTTACCGATGCCCTTGTAGAAATGCGCTGCAGTCAGCCATGAAAGTAGTATAATTCAGCTGATCATACGATCTCAGCATGAGGTGACCCCACTCAATGTTATGTTTTTATCTACCGACTTTTAGCTGAACCGCTTTTATTAAGCTACTATTTATTAGGCTCCTGTTAAAAGCTCTATTCATACCGTTCTATGTGTAAAATGAGTTTCTATGTTTTTAATGACGAATGAAATACGGTGTGAATTTACACTCTTTTGTGTAACAAAATAACGACACTGCCTCATCAGCCAAATTTGTGATCTGTTCATGAAACAATACTGCCACCGTATGGTTATTCTGATACCTTCAACATTAGAATACCATTTATTGAGATCTGTACACAACAAATGTGAGTCAGACATAAATGAGCAATCCTTGATCCGTGTAACAATATATACACTCCCATTCAAACGTTTGGGTAAGATTTTGTAATGTTTTGTCAAAAAGAAGTCTCTTATGCTTACCAAGGCTGCATTTATTTAAGCTATGAATAAAGAGTAATATCGTGAAATATAATACAATTTAAAATTGCAATTATTATTATTATTTTTAAATGTAATTTATCCTTGTAATGGCAGCTGAATCACTCCAGTCTGCAGTGTCACATGATCTTTCAGAAATAATTCTAATATGCTGATTTTGGTGCTCAAGGGACATTTATTATTATCAATGTTGACAACAGTTGTGCTGCTTCATATTTTTGTGGAAACTGTGATGAATAGAACAGCATTTATTTAGCATTATAAATATCTTTACTGTCACTTTTGATCAATACATATGCACATTTTTTTTTTTGTAATGACCCCCATTTTTTGAATGGTATTAAGTTAATATATTATATTTTTTTTATAAATGATGCATGTCATTCATACAGTACTTTCATTTGGCATGGGATCGCATATATGTGCATGTGCATGAATTGAGTAAGGACTACCTAATGTGAGTTTGCATGCTGTGTCTGTATTTGTGCTCCCCTAGTTTCTGAACACCCGTCTGAAAGTTTACAGGTTATTTCCCTGTGTGCGCAGGATCAGTCAGGACCTCGCCAAGGACCTGGCCATCCTGGCACGGGAGATCCATGACGTGGCAGGCGAAATCGACTCGGTCAGTTCCTCCGGCACGGCACCCAGCACTACCGTCAGCACAGCCGCGACCACGCCGGGCTCCGCCATCGACACCAGGGAGGAGGTACGACTCGCTGCCTTTCATTAAACTTCCTACACCATTTCAAGAAGTTTATTCGTTTTCCAAGGTTCATAATAAGTTTGTCTTTTTTTCCTTTCTCGTCTTCAGCTGGTAGAGAGAGTTTTTGACGAAAGTCTGAACTTCAGGAAAATTCCCCCTGTAGTTCTCACCAAACCCTCAGAGATCAATGGCAAACCAGTGGAGCTTCGTCCCCGGGCCCCGGACAGCCTGGACCCTCAGGCGGCCTTGCGTAGACGTACCTGGAACCGGGATGAGGTGAGACCGGTATGATCTTCTTAACTTCATTGCACCTTATCTTGAATATGTGTAAAGATTTAGCACACTTCTGGGTGTTTATTTTTGTTAAGTGTGTTTGTGGCTCCTGTTGAGAACATCTTGTTCAGTATAGTCTGGCGTGCGAGTGGTGACATGAAAACCAATTTGATGTCATTAAGTTTAATTACCTCTGTGTTTTATTGACTGGATGTTGTTTGTTTGGTAACTTATTGATTGGCAAGGTCCTGATGGTTATTCTTTTGTAGGCGGTGCTAGACAGTTTATTGCTGACGTCGGTTTCCCAACTGTCTTCCAAAATCCGACTGTCTGTAGATAAAACTGCCAGCAAAATCAGGTCAGTCATGGAATGGAATGTGTCCAGTATTGCTCATCAAACCAACTGCTGAAAATGTTACGGAAATCAAACTCATACATTAAACCTGCCATACTATATAAAGTATTTTTTTATAGAAAACTTACACTAAATAATTCATACCTAATTAAAGGTAATTGGAACCATTCAATCTTTTTATTTAACTTTCTTTTTCTTTTTTGCATGTAAAGCCTGTGCCATCTTGAGTTTAATGACTGAACTATATCCAGCATAACATTATGACCACCTTCCTAATATTGTGTTGGTCCCCCTTTTGCTGCCTAAACAGCCCTAACCCTTTAAGGCATGGACTTCACTGGACTCCTGAAGGTGCGCTGTGGTATCTGGCACCAAGGTGTTAGCAGCAGATCCTTGTCCCAGTCGTGTAAGTTGCGAGGTGGGGTCTCCATGAACCGGACTTGTTTGTTGAGCACATCCCACAGATGTTGAGATCTGGGGAATTTGGAGGCCAAGTTTAACACCTCAAACTCGTTGTGCTCCTCAAACCATTCCTGAACCATTTTGGCTTCGTGGCAGGGCACATTATCCTGCTGAAAGAGGCCACAGCCACCAGGCAATACCGTTTCATGAAAGGGTATACATGGTCTGCAACAATGTTTATGTAGGTGGTACGTCTCAAAGTAACATTCACTCGGATGGCAGGACCCAAGGTTTCCCAGCAGAACATTCCCCAAAGCATCACACTGTTGCCGCTTTCGATGGTGGAAAGGGTCATGACAAACTGTTTGTCAGCTTGTCTTCTTCCCATAGTGCATCCTGGTGCCATGTGTTCCCCAAATAAGCGGCACACATGCACCCGGCCATCCACATGATGTAAAATAAAACAAGATTCATCAGACCAGACCAGGCCACCTTCTTCCATTGCTCTGTGGTCCAGTTCTGATGCTCATGTGCCTACTGTTGCCGCTTTCGGTGGTGGACAGGGGTCAGCATGGGCACCCTGACGTGCAGCCCCATATGTAACAAACTGCGAGGCACTGTGTATTCTGACACCTTTCTATCAGAACCAGCAGCAATTTAAGATACAGTAGCTCGTCTGTTTGATTGGACCCCATGGGCCAGCCTTCGCTCCCAACGTGCATCAATGAGCCGATGACCCTGTCACCAGATCACCACTGTTCCATCCTTTAATCACTTTGGTCAGATACTGACCACTGCAGACCGGGAACACCCCACAAGAGCTGCAGATTTGGAGATGCTCTGACCCAGTCGTCTGAACATCACAATTCGTCCGCTTGTCAAATTCGCTCAAATCCTTACGCTTGCCCATTTTTCCTGCTTCTAAAACATCAAATTTGAGGACAAAATTTCCACTTGCTGCCTGATATATCCCACCTACTAACAAGTGCCATGATGAAAAGAAAATCTGTGTTATTTACTTCACCTGTGAGTGGTCATAATGTAATGCCTGATCAGTGTGTGTGTTTACTGTTGTAACATTTAAAATACTTTTTTTAATGTTGTCTGTTTCTTATTCACTATTTTAAAGGATATTGTTCAAAGACAAGGACAGGAACTGGGATGATATTGAGAGTAAACTCTGTTTGGACAATGAAGTTCCACTTCCAAAAACTACAAACAAGGTAAGGTCCTGAATGCATGAATGTCCTACAGTAATTGATGTTGATCTGTACCTTTTCGAATAATTCTTTGTGCCTATTCTTTAGGATATTTCATCTATACTAACAGAACTGAAGAGGGTAGAAAAACAGCTTCAAGGTAAGACTTACATTTAGCTTCTTGCATGTCTGCATCCGCTGCACAATGAAACTACATTTTTAATAAAACTATACTTCAAAACGTATTATTATTACATCAGTAAACTCATGATGATTAAAAAAAAACAGGCATTCACACTTTCTGATGCATTTCTCTATCCCTGCAGCTATCAATGTCATGGTGGACCCTGATGGAACCCTTGACGCTCTGACCAGCCTCGGCCTGACCAGTCCGACCACCCCCAAACCCAGAATAAGCCCTGGCTCTCAGAACATTTGGGGGCCCTTGCCCAGTAACGGAGCCCCCCAACCACCACCAAAAACAACCGTAACCAACCCCAGCCAAGAGAAACCCAGTGTAGGACTCAACTTAAACCGCACACACCCCACAGGAGAGGAGAGTGCCATCGCTAGCAAATAAAAAAAAAACGTTCTTTTTGGAAACTGGACTAACTACATATGTAGCTTGTTACTGAATGGATCTTTTATGTGTATGTATAATGTAATTATTCCTATGTGCCCGTCTACAGGATTCTGTATGAGGCCCGTTTGTTGTTTTACCCTGTAGCGTAACCTTTAGGATGACACCTGTGTATCCGGATTGACTGCTTGGCTCGGCTAAGCAAAGCCGCACCAAAACACACACAGCTGCATGTGACAGGAAGCAAGTGGCCATCCAAGCCCTTTGAACTGCCAGACGTATCCCTCGTGAACGGACTAAAGCAACTCCAGTGCCTGTCTGCTCTCCTCTGAGCTTACCTTTCTGTGTTCTGCACAGTGCAACAACCCAGTTTACCAAACCGAATACAGCAAACTATGCGCAAACTGTTGTAATTGTATTTGCAAATTTGTCTATTTAGATAACTGTCATTTTTGGAAAACGTTTTAGATTTTTGTGCACTCAAGCTATTCTAAATTAGCTTAATAATAATGTTCTTGTTTTTTTTATGTAAAGAATTTGTATAATTGGAACCTGAAATATGCATTGAAATTATTTGCATAATTTTGTAGTTTTCGATCACAAAAACATGAGGGAATTTGCAGATAAATGCATGGCATGCACTAATGGACTGGTAAACTGCACCCTGGCTAAATAGTTTTTTCCGCTCCTCGATCAGCACTGCTGAACGCTGAATCAGCCTTATGACTGTAAGCGTGTGTTTACTAACATTCTGCGCCGACGGACATCTCTGATATTTTACTAGCCTTCGTCTCTGTGTGTGTTTACTGTTTACCCGTTTCTTTCCTTCTGCTGCTTGTCTGTATTTTTAGGAGGACGTTGGAGTAAACCTGAACCATTTACCTGGCCTTTCTTTAGGAGCCCTGTAGGACACTGTAGACATAGACGATAGTGCAGATAGGTACCTGACAGAATACATCCAGTGGGCTTTTTTTGTGTTTTATACATGTATGATGTCACTAAGTGCCCAGTATTCTCAACTTACTCTTTTGGTTAATAAGGATAAAAAGACTGGATTCATTGTGCTACGGTTTCATTTTGCACATCAAAGGCGTAATGTGAAACAGAATGATTCAGAGCACAAGAAGGATTATGACACCACTACATCCCACTGTACTCACTACAAGATGCCTTTACAGTGGGACGCCCCGTGACAGAAAACAGCCTGTGTGACAGTCTGCCGCTGTACAAGGGGGTGGAATGGCAGATAAAGTGCTTGGTACATAGAGTTTCCCTGTGGTTTACACATTGTGTATCATATCAGTGTTTTGTTTCATTTTTTTTTTTTTTTTCATCTTTTTGTTGTTTTTAATGTATGGTTTATTTATTTATTTTTTGTTTCGTTTTTTTCAATTCATTTAATTGTTATGGCACTTTTTTTCTTTCTTTTTTTTACATAATTTTGCATATTCTCAGTAAAGGGGGGGACATATTAAATAAAAGTTTTTGTTTAATTCCGAAGCAGAGTAGTGTTTTCTGTTTAAATCATTTAGGGGAAATTAAAGAATACAAGGTTATACTGAAGTGGAAATGTGTACATATATTTATATAATAATTATATTTATGTGAAGATAATTATTTTCTTTATTATCTGTGTGTGTATATATTTATATATATATATATATATATATATATATATATATATACACACACACACACACACATAATAATTAATCACAGTACAAATATATATATATATATATATATAGATGTGATATATTATATATATAACCATCCTTTATTACATAATGGAAACATTATTTTTAAGTCCATGTGATACAGTAGAATAAGTTAATGCTGAACCTGCTGGTCTTCTGAAGGGTTTTGAATGAAATCTATGAATCTAGAACCAAACTTTTCCAGGACTTTGCTTGTTCTCTCTTGTATTGCTCCAGCTCCTGAGAAAAGAGACAAGAAAAAAATATGCTTATTGCTATGCAATATTAGCCTAGAAATCTAGACGCACCCTAGTGGCAGCAAATCTTATCTGCCGCCAGTGTCGTCTAGCAACTCTCAATACACTTCTGAGCTGTAAAAACCAAAATCTGGTCAGGCCAATCGCATTGTGTATAGAGTTGGTGGGCGGGGCTTAACATAATGACGGCAGAGTTCCGCTTGCGTGCTACTAGTAAACACAGAAGCTGGTGAACAGCTGTCAACTCTCTGGTTACCATACCATCATTATATCAAATATTTAGTTTTGTGTTCAGCAGAAGAAAGAAACTCATACAGGTTTGGAACAACACGAGGGTAAGTAAATGATGACAGAATTTTCATTTTTAAATGAACTAACCCAGTTTAACTTTTTTTATCTAATACTTTGTTTCAGTTCGTTTTTCATTTAAGTTGAAGTACTAAAAATACAAAAACTGCAATAAAAATTATAATAATACTAATAAAAACTGATCTGGATATTTTGGTCCATTAGATTTGGCTTTCTTCCTAACACTCTAAACTTCACACAAAGCAAGGACATATACTAAAAAGAAGAAGTTTAGAGTTTGAAAACATCAGTCACTGAATGACATACAATAGTGACCCTTTGTCACTTATATTGGCTGATTAGTGCAATCACTTGGTAGTCAGCAATAACAGTCTAAGAGCAGGTGAGAGGCTACTGAAGGGCAGCGGGGTGAGGTGCAGGGTAACTTTCAGTCATATACAGAACTCTAAAGCAAAGCAGGGCAGAGGATCGGTTATTGGTACAGTACAGTGTATAACTCAGCTTTACTGGAGGGATTATAAACGCACAGGACTAGAGGTTACTAGAAGACAAACATCTTAAGGCTGTGGTGATCTACCAGTGGCAATAAGGTGTCTGTACCTGGTCTTTCTGGGCTCTGATAGAGTCTATTAGAGGCTCACTGTACTGGGGGTCTTTGGCAGGGTCTTTCAGCTCTTTGCGTTCCTTGGTGTTCTGGAAAAACAAAAAGGATCAGGGTCAGAGAGACATTTAATATTTGTGTGTGTGTGGGTGTGTTCACAAAAGCAAAAAGTACCTCAAATGGGAAAACCCTTTCAAAAACTTTCTTCCAAAGATCTAAGGGATTTTTGGCATGTAGGCTCCCAATATCAATGTCAGAGGAAACTGGGGGACCTAGAGGATAAACAAATCCATGCAAATGAGAACTTTGCTACGTTTTAAAGTACAACTGATTTAAATTCATAAGTAAAATTCCATATTTAAGATTTAGGGATAGATATACTAACAGCTTGCACCGGTGCAAACATGTATAACATTTATACATTAATAAAATTATATATTCAAAATGTATTGCTTAATATAGTTATACACTGTAGTTCAAAAGTTAGGGATCAGTAATTTAAAAAAATAGTAATAATCTTTTATTCAGCAAGGATATGTTTAAATTGATTTAAAGTGTCAGTGGAAACATTTATTTAAAGAAATCTCTTTCAAAATGAAATCTCTTCTTTTTTTTAAACCTTCTGTGCATCAAAGAATCCTTAAAGGAATAAATTACATTTTTAAATTTAAATAGAAAATAGTTACCGTATTTTAAATTGTACAAATATTTCACAATATTAATGTTTTGTTTTATTACTTTGATCAAATAAATTCAGGTAAGCATAAAAGACTTCTTTCAAAAACATTTTAAAAAATCTTAGTGAACCCAAACTTGTGAACGGAAGTGTATATTAAATATGCTGATTTAAGATGCATAAGATGTGTCTGTTTGACTTCAACCAAAACAACGGTAAAATACATATCTCACCGATCTGACTGAGGGAGTCTGATCCTGCTGGAACAGCCAGAGGTTTGCTAGGGTCTGTAGAGATAGACTTTCTAACAGAATGGAAGATAAAAACTAAAACAAATGATCTTTATGAATGAAGAATATCTCAAATTTAAAGTGCATGAGAATAGGGAAAGTTTCATACGGTCTTTCAGTCCCAAATGCCAGCTGATTAACAAAACTCCTGCTTTTAGACATCGTGGATTCTGACTTGCTACTGGTGAACTATGGAGAGACAGAGAGCATTCAGAACAACACTGACCATTGCCGATTTGTTTTTTCTAAAGCTACAAATGTCTGAAAGTTACAATTTATAAAAAATTCCAAATTACATCAAACTGTGATAATTTCTGAATCTCTTTTGTAAGAGTTTAGGCTTACGATTAATGACGCTCCATAGAAGTGGGCTAAGAAGCGCAGAGTCTTACAAATCACCTTCCTCTTCTCAGAATCAAAGTCCTAGAAGGAGACAGTTCAACATGAATCAGATGATGAATATAACACTAGGTTATTATTCTAGCAACTATTTTTACTTTTTTTTTTCCTCAATATTTATTTTTTTTTAAAAAATTGGTAAAAAAATCCAGCTTTGAAGCGTTAAAGGGCAGGAAACTAGCCTGGTCTTACCAGACTCTCGTACATTTCATTTGTACAGGGAGTCTGGCCACTCTCTATTGACAAGCGCTAACTTCCTTGAAGATGGGTACTCTTTTGAAGTTTAAAACTATTGGATCTGCCCAGAGCCATAACCAATCACATCAACGTCATTGTTCTCAGCCACTACCTCTGTTTTCGCAGATTGGACCGGTTAAAGTTTGATCAGTGAAAACCAGAGAATATACCGCAATCCCAGATGGAGTACTGAAGGAAAATGAAAATTGAGCGGAAGAGCGTAGGAGCCAGGCTAGCAGTAAACAATTTCTAAAAAACACTGTTGAAAGTGGATTGGACGGAGCACCACAACACACTTGTAGCCAATCAGCAGTAGGCGGCGTGTCCACTCATAATGGAGGAGGAGAGAGAGCAGGAGGACGACTGTAGAAAGAGAGATGGCTGAGAGACATTACAAAAGAGAAAAGTTTAGAAGAATATCTCTAGAAAAAAAAAGAGTTATGCTCAGGCAAGAGCTTAAGGACCCACGGTAATATAAGAAAAGCTTTTCAGCACTGCAGAAGAGGGGAGGCCTGAAAAGATATTGAAGGCCTGAAGAGATTGCATTGTTTCTGCTCCATACATGAGTCACATTGGTTTTGCTTTGTTTCTCAGAACCAAGACACGCTGTTGTCGTAATGTTAGCGATAGTGACAGGACAGTTTTGAGTGTCGTGGAGCTGCTGGCGACTAACAACAAACTCTTATATTCTCTTGTGTACTGTATGTTCATTTTTTGTTCTTCCTTGTCATTTGTTCATCATCTTTGCTTTATTTTTCACAAAGAATGAGTTTGCTTTGCTTCAGCTATGATAAAGGTGTTTTGTGGGTGGAGCAATTAAGAGAGGGGTGTGTTAGTTTGGGTTGATTTCAAATATCAACAGTGTTACTCAGAAATCACTTACTACATCTTTAATTTGGTTGTTTACCATACTATTTACCATACTTTTATGGTTGTTTACCATACTATTTAAAAGGGAACCTATTATGCTTTTTACGCAAAACAAAGGGGGTAAGGCCTGGTTGACTTGCATTAGTGTGTTGTCACCCGAGCTGAAACTTGCAGTCAAGGTAAGGGGCAGGACATTTCTTGAACACCCTCAAAGTATTTGACCAATCACTACACACTGGTCCAGGCAACCAATCATAGCCTATTGCACTTTTCTGAAGGAGGGGCTTCATAGAGATTGTAACTAAACTGGAGATGTTTCTCAATGTCAAGGATGCTTCCTTGGAAGGACTGATCCTTCCAAGTCACTTCCTTCAGAAGCTAGGCGAGGCTCCTCTTTAGCATTCGGAGAACACGTAAATGGAACTGGCTAGCAAGTGCGCGTCATTGCGTCATTACGTTGTTGAAAAGGTCCGATTTCGGTATGAACACCTCCGTTTGTTCCTTGGTCCTTGTTAAAAAGATGAGAAAGCTATTAATAATGCTGTAAATGGTATAATATTAACGTTAAATTAATTTGTACAACTTAATAATTATTTATTAAAGAAATTGTTAAATGACAGGTCCGTTGGCCATCAATAACGTAATTTGTATATTTGTATGATTTTTAAAATCAATACGGTAGTAATATGTTATGGTTTGTTTATATTCTTATTATGTGTGTGCGGGCAGTCGTCCGTGAGGGACTTTTGTTTTGTTTATTATTTATTAAAGTTGTTGAACGTTCGCCGGTTCCCACCTCCTTCCTTCCCATCTACGAAGGAGTTAACGCGCCGACTCCCCCAACGTCTTACATTTTGAAGATAGCAAAGCTGCGTGCATAGGATTGTGGGTGATTTGAGAGTGGGAAGGCAACACATATGCATCCTCTCCTGTATATGGCATATTTTTCGAATGAAGGACTCAGTCCTTGGTTGAAATTCCGAGGATCCTCGACATTGGAACAGTCCTTCGACGGATGTCGATGACGTAGCATCCTCGGAATACTGGCTTCCGAGGATATCCTTCCTTGACATTGAGAAACGCCTAGAGCATTACAGACATACTGAGAAGGAGGTGCTGCATTAATATAAAATATGTAAAAAAAATGTTTTTTTGAACATTCAAACATGGAAACCTATTCTAGTAGACTTTATAAAAGGGCACAATATTGCCTTAAACCAATCTGTAGTATTCCGTGTATACTATGCAGAGAGCTAGCATTCTGAATCTGAACATTCCAATGCAGTGAAGTTTTACCTGAAAGATGTCAAATTTGCTGCCAATTATGAGAAGCGGAACAGGGAAAGGGCTGATGAGCTCTCGGTCCTGTTGAAGTGAGATCGTTTCATTTAATACACTGCAGCATTAATGCACACACTCGATTTAGAGTAACTGTATCATCCTCTCTACCGGATAGTCCTTGTGGAGGATTCGTGGGACTCGTTGTTTGCCTGATCTGGATTCTCCTGTCTTCTGGATGATGGCACACACTTTTTCCACCTGACTTCGAGCTGATCCGAGCAGCCTTTCCATGGTCTCCCACAGAGCATTAGGTTTAGACAGATCCAGAACAAGTACTACAGATAAAGAACTGCAAAAATAATTGTATTTGCAAAATGTTTGCCACGGCATTTAAACAAAAATTCAAATCCGGCAACTTCAACTTCTCAGATTACCATCCTGAGTATCTGTGAGTCTAACCTGACATTGTCAATCGTGATAGGAATCTGAACAAGGTCAGATAAGGAGATACCACCTCCCAATTCCCACAGATGTGCAATGTCTTTAGGCTGCAGAGAAGGAGAAAATAGACATTTATCTACCCAAAGATGCTTTTATATAGATTAAAAAGGAAATCAGTTCTTATAAAGAACTGAAGACAACATTGTAGATCATACCGTATTATGCCCTCTTGCTCGTCTACCAAAAGTGTACTCCAGTGCAAGAGTAGGTTTAGCTGCTTCATCTCTGGTTTAAACGGGGAAAAAAACAAATATGAGGCGACATGAAGACTCCTAAAGAACGTCAAATGCACAACATGACACCTCGCACTTACCTGTCAAGAAACCGCAGTAATATTGTTGTTTTGCCCTGAAATATAAGGTCAGATGTTACGTTCTTTATGTGATGTTGTTTTCTGACAATAGAGGCTAACATATTTTAACCCTATAAAGCCTACTGTATCATAGTTCATTTTAGTTTTTAAATTGTTAAACATGACCAAAACTTTGCTACAAAAAAACCTGTTGCACACAATTTACCACATGCCTTCTCACCTCTGATTCACAGTTCATACTTTTTAGCAAGTGGACTCAAAGTTCATACTTTTTACTGCACTGAAGAACCTTTGTTCGGTTTACACGATTATACGTTTGTTTTTTAATCATGTAAACAGGCAAATATCAAATATGATGCAGTGTTTATTTTATCATTGTATTGCATTGCATTACAAAACTACAGAGCACAATGAATACTACAGAGATTTGATCTCTGTTGATCTAGAACATTTACTTCATTTTATCGAGGGATAGACTGACAACAGATATTTATATGCATTTTATGTAAGTTAAAAATTCAAAAATACAAAATAACGTATTTAATGTTTATATTAATTTAACAAATGAATTGATTTAATTGGCCATATAAATATCAGCAATTGTTTTTGCTCAGTTTGAGGCTCTGAATAAATCTGAGGTGTTGTTCTTTCTTGTGTGAGTTACTGTACATGATTCCCTATATCATACAACTGTATATCGGCTATAAAAACCTAAATGCGTCAAATATGACAGTTTATTAACCCTGTAAAGCATGACAAAAATGGTCAAGAAAAGCTATTTTCCTAAATGGAACAGTTTATTGAAACTTTAGACTTTTTTTTAAACAAAAATTTTGATTAGACTTAGATTAAAATTTGATTTTTGTTTAAAAAAATGTCTAAAGTTTCAATAAGCTGCTTTTCTTGACCTTTTTTTATTTTATTTTTAAGTTATATATTGTAGGCATAACGTTACCCCTGCTTTACTGCCCATAAAGAAGACTGTTCTCTGTGTGAGGGAGTGTGCGTCCTCTTCTGCATCCTCTTCATCAGTCCTGTTCTCTCTGCCACGCACTTCCGCTGCAGCAACGTCCCATAATGTGTCCGAACTAAGAGACAAAATCATCTGAATAGTAGCATCTGCATGTTTACTAGGCGGTAACTCTTATTCTTCCTCATTTGGGTAAGTTAGCTAGTAAGCTAGTCAACTTGACCGAGAAATAAAATAGCGTGTAAATAGCCCAACTGGCAACTTACTTTATTTTAGGCATTATCACAAGTTGTTTTTAAAATGGTCAACATCGAAGAAGCGAGTTTTGATTTAGTATAGTCCTGCACTGATGCCTCAGTGTTTTATAGACTGGACTGAAGAGGCGCCGCGCTTGATTACCGTTGCGAGGGGTAACGTCACCGTTTGATGATGAAGGCACTTAGTGCACTATGGGAAATGAAGTTTTTCTTATTAAAAATGTGTTCTTATTTTTCATTCTCATTTGTTTTTATTTGTTGTGAAAAAAACTCTATATAAATGTGGACTGAAGCTTTTGGGTAGAGAACAAATCTTATAGCTAATATTTTGATGCCGTCAATATGATCATGGTGTATGAAACATACAAATAAAACTTGGCACAACACTCAATGGAACTTCTTTCTGTATACAATTAATACAATTGCTATTCCTTTACTATACAATTAAATTTTACTTCTTTCTAAATTTTAAAAGATTGGGATACACATGGTTTATTTTTTTATTAAACATTTATGTATAATAGAGCATTTACAGTCACATTTAAAAAAAATCACAATATATACCACAAATAGTAATGGTGAACATTGCGGAGAAAATAGATCTATAACTGTGGAAAAGGTATGCATTGAGCTTTCACATTTGTTTGTTTGTTTGTTTGTTTTTTATATAATCAACATATATGATTTAGGGATATCCTATGTACAAAATGTATACACATTTGCTTACAGGCACAATAACACACACATACAGAAGCTTAGCGTCTGATGAGGTGGTCTCGTATCTTGAAGCTGATGATGCCCAGTATCACGAGCGCAGGCAGGAAGGCGTAGAGCAGGAGGAAGTCTTGTGTGTAACGTGAGAGAGCTCCAGGATAACCTTCTTCTATGATCATATTTCCACTGTCTACCAGACAAGCTCCTGGCAAACCAGCTAAAGGGGCTAAGAGCAAACAGTTAGTCAGCGGATGTCCATTTATATGTTTTAAAGATCCCATGAAACCAAAAGTAACATTAATCCATATCTATCCATGGTAGTCCAGACTTTCTATATGATTCAGACAAAAAATGGATCAGTACTCTTTTTCTTTTCTTTTCTTTTTTAAGATATTACCTTTTATTCTGCAAGGGAATCAATTTGGATTTTTTTAATGTTTATTCAAAATTATTTATCCATGCACATAATTATTTTTAATATACAAATATGCCCTCATCATTTTGAATCAAAAACTTTTTTCATTTTCAAAATATTGTCTTTTCACTCACATAAAAAAATAATTTTCTGATGCATGCGACTTTGAATTGATCAAATTACATTAAAAACATTTATAATTTTTAAAACGTTTTCTATTTTAAATAAATGCTTTTTTTTAACCTTCTGTTTATCAAAGAGCCCTGAAAATGCATCATGGTTTCCTCAAAAATATGAAGCAGCACAACTGTTTGAAACCTTGAAAATAATAAGAAAATGATTTCTGAAGGATCATGTTACACTGAAGACTGGAGTGATGATGCTGAAAATTCAGCTTTGCATCACCGGATTAAATTAAATTAAATTACATTTTAAAAAAGTTTTTTAAGAACTAATACGATTTAGCAATATTCAAGTTTTACTGTATTTTATATTTAAAATATATTGAAATAGAAAAGGTATTTTAAAGTGTAATGATATTTCAAAATATTACTGTTTTTATTGTATTTTATTTATTTATTCAAATAAATGCAGCCTTGGTGAGCAGAAGAGACTTCTTTCAGAGACATTAACAAATCTAACTGACCTCAAACTTCCGTGTGATGGTGTAAAATTTTTAAATTCACAAGGTCCTGGAGGGCCACTGTCCTGCAGAGTTTAGCTCAGACCCTGATCAAACTCACCTACCTGCAATTTCCTTGTACCTGTGAAGACCTTGATTAGCTTGTTCATGTGTGTTTGATCAGGGTTGTAACCAGGGATGGAAATGAACTTTTTTGTCCACTGGCCACTGTGGCTGGTGGATTTCAAAATCTACCAGCCACTCAATGTTTTTACCAGCCACCTTCTTGTTTTTAACTGATAATGTGTAACTGTATGAGAAAATTAATACTACAAGCTCTACAATACTTAAGCAGTTTATTAATGAAAATTAAAGTCTTAATGAAATACGGACATTTTCTCTTTCTCTCTTAAACACACACAAACCATGAACTGATTTACATTTCATTAAAGGAGTAGGGCTCTGTGCTCTGTGCACCCTTAATTTATGTGGCATTTGGATGATTCTTGGTCTTTTATGGCTTCCAGTTTTAGGTTTTTAGTCCCAACAATAAAACTATTCGTTTTTTCTGATGAACTATTCATCTTCTGAAGCGTGTTGACGACATACCGAGCAGAACATTGTCAGTAGGGAATAGGATGCACCGAAATCAAAATTCCTGGCCGAAACCAAAAAAAAGAGGAAACCAAGGCCGAAAGCCAAAACACTTAAATAAATTATGCTAATTATTAGTACCATTGCATTTATGGCTAATGCTATGACTGTGTAAATTTACTAAAAATCAAGGCATTGCAATTGCATATATTAATATTAAAAGTTTCAAATAATAAATCAATTACACATTGCAACAATCCACAGTATAAAATACAATTCAAACTAAAATGTTTAACTTGACCTCACTCATGTGTACATTAAATAATAATGTACAGGCCTACAGAAAGGTACAGAAATTGAATAAAGTAATCAAATGTAAAATAACTGCATATTTACCTGTTTAAATGAAAGATGAATATTTATTAAACTTACGAAAGCTATGCAATCAAGAGCAGTGAGTGATGTCTTTATCTTTTGTTTGACATTAAACAGACAGCAGTAAAGGCTACTGCCCCTTTAAGAGCTAATGCAAGAGCGCGTCGTCTTTCTCGACTGTATAATGTTCACTTAAGGCATATACAAGCGCAAGACTTGAAAGATAACTCAATATTTGCACGCTGTGAGACGTGTGCGCGCTTCCGGATAACAGAGAGATCTTCTCACAGTGCGTGCGAGTTCTCATTCACGTCTTCTGGCTCTACATCCAGATGATGACGGCGAAAACGACTGGTCATATTCGAACATACAGCAGCACTCGCATGCATTGAACAAAGTTTACAAAGAGGTGAAACAGTATGCTATTTTTATTTACCTGCCACGGTGGCCGGTAGGTGAAGCGAGTTTACCCGCCACAACTCAAAATCACCCGCATTTGGCTGGTGGCGGGTGCTAATTTCCATCCCTGGTTGTAACTAAACTCTGCTGGACAGTGACCCTCCATGATCGGATTTGAGGAACCCTGGATTAAAATAACAAGCACTTGTCCCATATCAACCTCCTGTTTTAATGGGAAATTCATCAAAACTTCAAGCCATTTTATAGGGTCCATTTTGAGAATGCATGAGACTGAAGAAGACAATGATTTTTCTTACTGCAGGTGAAGTTTAGGCCATAGAACTCAGTGACGATAAGGAGCTCACAGCCGTACTTCTGGAAAGTTAGATAACTCAGCCACTGGAATACTACAGGCATTTGTTTAAAACCCCTGAAAGAATTATGAAACAAGACATTTTTTAAGAACAAACTTTGCACATGTGCATTATAATCTGTTATCTATGAGAGTAGATTTAAGTCAGTACTGTGCGACATTCTGAACAATCACGAACAATAGTGAATTCCTTCAGTACAAAAAAAGAAAAGTGAGTATCAAAATCATTTCTTCACCTTAGAAATCCAGAGCCCACCATGATTCCAGCTATATTGAGCAGAGCGACCCCACTGTTGACCATATTGGGGTCTTGAACGACACCCAACAAGACCAGCGTTAAAAGTTCACCTACGATGTGAGGTACCATGACCACTGCTGAAAAACACAGGAAGCGCAGGGGATCTGGGTTCATCCCAACAACCCTAAAACACCAAACCACATGCAAAGAAACAGTCACAATCCATAAATCAGTCATTTTTATTTGATTCTGAGGACATTCCCCTGGGTTTGAACCCTAATTACCCTGGCCTGAGCTCTGATGAACTCAAGGAGCTTTGCACAAACACACACCCATACCTACCAATACAGGAAAGAGGTGAAGATGAACACACTGATAATACTGAAGGGCAGGATATGGATGATGTATGCCAGAAACATCTGCCATTTCTGGTACAAGCCATCTTTACTCTCCTGGTCAGCAATGGCCCTTAAAGCAGGAACTGTTTTAATCAAGAAATGACAGACAACATTAGACTATTATTCACACTTATTAACTTTTCTATTTATTTAAACTGCAAGAATAGAAAGTGAAAATACAGTAGCAGACATGTCTTGTGTTACTAATTATAGGCTATCTCAAGAGCTCTATGTTCAAGGTCAAGCAATATTTTTTGACATGCTGGAGCCATTTGTGAGGCAATACACCTCCTGTGAGTTTCTCTCTCTTATCGAGTGACCTACAGTGCACTGTGACTCGTATCACTCATAAACTGATATATAAAGGACAGGGATTACAGTTCCCTAAAGCATTGAATTAATCAGTCTAAGGTGCTGCATCTTCTTTACCATCAACTCTGCCCTATAATCTGTGATTTGGGAATATATAAGAATTGTTTATGCACTCATTTGTATGATACATCAGAAAAATGTGCATAATATTAATAATGCTGCCTTTTTGAAATGCAATGCCACAAATGTTTTTTTCTCACTGTTTTTAAATATCATACAATGTTATTTTACTGTCCGCTAGAGGGCGTCTATTCAAAACAAAGGGTTCTGTAGTATGAAGCAGAGCAGGACCGAATGTTGAGGGAGCTAAGCAAGGCCGCTGGAGCGATTGTTGAGCAATTTCATTTTAAAACTTTTTATTATGACGGGACACCGTCGCGGGCACCATTTCCGCTTTTCCGGTCATGAGTGTGAGGTAACGCAGCTCTGTTTATTATATCAGATACATTTAAGTGTGTTTAAAATGATGTTATATCAGTGGCTGCTGTAACACTTGTTGCACACTGCAGTAAGAGTATAAAGCGTTTCTTCCAAATAAAACCGGAAACCGAGGGTAACGCAGATATGACGCAATTGACGCTCCCTCAGACGTCCCGGCTCCTTGGTTAAAATAGCAATTTTCTCACAATTTACACATAGTTCGAAACATTTGGGATATTGTAACTCATCTGAACAAAATATATAACACTGGCCTAGTGGTTTTTGGATATTTTACTGCAAATATACTACATAGTGCATCTTTAAATGTGAAATGTCTAACAAAATCTCAATATAACATGTCTTCTGGCTCCAGAGGTATTTTTAGGCACTTTGACTGAGGAAGAAATACTTACATAGAGCTACAGCATTCAGCATGCCGGTATATGGCGATGCACCCATAGCTTGGTAGATTATGCCGATTCTGTCCTGCACAGCACCTTTTGTTACATCCTTACCCAGCTTCGTGACAAAAAAAGCAATAAAGAGGCCATAGATGAGATTCTGAGAGAGGCGCATGAGAATGCCCATCCTGTCACGAGACACATTACGCACGGTCCGCCTTTGTGCGAGTAAAAGAGAGAAAAATGAATGAAAAACTGAGGGAAAAAATTGCTCTAGCTCTTTAAAGCAGCACTGTAAAAAATGTTAAGTAACAGTAAAGGTACTGGTAGCTCATTGCCCAGACATTATCCAGTAATTTTATGGACATTTACGTTAACCCTTAAACAAAAGTGGAAAATTCAAAATACAGGTAAAAAACCCGTAAAAAAAAATGTAATTTTTTTTTTTTATGTGTTTTTATCATTCATCTGCTGGAAAAAGATCCCTCTGAAAGTGATTCCAACAAATTCGTTTCTCTGTGCCATTATCATTATAGTTGCGGTGTGGATACTGTTATTCTTTAATATTTAGCAATTTTTAGAACTATTTTTATCATTGTAGCTTTTGTCCTTGGTATGTCGTGGCCACTGTTTACCTCAGGAGGACATTCAGTTTGGACAGGCAATTGGGGGACTCCTTGCTTTTGAAGGGGATCATGGTTTTGTCTGGTCTCTGGCAAATTTGCTCGATCCTTCCCAGCATTCTTTTGTAGATCTCTGAGTTCTGGTAGGCTGATGTGATGCCGTGCATGCGGCTGTAGGTGGCGGCTTCCCTCTCGCTGCAGCGTGTGTCCACAGAAGTCAGATCAACTGTCAATTACAAAGGATGATTTAATAAAAGCTTAACTGTTTCACTATATTTTAAGCAGCAAAGATGTATATCTTATAAACAGGATAATTCTCTCAAATTCAAGCTGAAGTCTTAGGTCATCTTCTAAAGTCCTACCATAAATATCAAAGGGGTTGCAGTACTCAGGACACTCGTATCCGCAGCTGCTGAAGAAATCAACCATCTCTTCAGGCTGCCCACAGAACACCAGTTCCCCTCGGCTCATGATTGCTATTTGGTTAAAGATCTGTACACATGTATACATATTTCAGTCATTTGATTAAGCATAATCTTGATAATGCCACTTTGATGTAAATCATTGCGCTGAATGTAAAACATAATACTTTAATACAGCTACTGTATATTGTCATATCAATGGTAATGCTATAACAGTGAATTCAACACATTATGTCATGAAACAGGTTCAATTAATATGCTGTAAATAGCAATTTATTCAAAGCAAATGTTAGTCAGCAACATTTGCCATAATGTAATTGTATACCTTACAAAAGCATTAAAAGAATTACTTTTAGCCATAATGCCTCAAAGTCTGAAACCTTTTATAAACTGAAATTGTGTATAATTGTGTATTGTGCAACACAAATAAAATGTATCATTCTTGAGTGTATTATGAGTGCATGCTGAGTCCTCAACTTTTTTGTCAACATGTATGAGTAAACTAGCATAGAGAAGCATCATGGTCTAAAAGTCACATAACTCAAAGACACATTGGCTGTACTGTAGGTCACATGGCTGATGGGCCACGGCCTGCTTCTTACTTTTAGTTATCGGCCCTGAGTGTTAGCCAGAGCTAAAACAGTACAGAGTCCACTCACTCGGAATAGTTCTGAACGGGGCTGGTGGATGGTGACTATGACTATTCGATCTCTTCTGGCCAGCTCAGCCAGCAGCATCACTATCTGATTAGCCGTCATGCTGTCCAGTCCTGTGGTTGGCTCATCCAGGAGAATCACCTCTGACGTGGCATAACGCACAATGGAAAAACAGGAAAAGAAATAAAAACAAACTTTCCAGAAAGTCCACTCTCTGCCTTTTGAGAGACAACTTTGAGTGTCTTATTAATTCAAGTAATTAAAGCAATTAATAGATTTGCCTTTGTCTGAAGTTAGAGCCAAATTAATTGGCTGATGAATTAATTTACTGCTTGATTGGAGAAGGCAGCAGATGAAAGCCACTTATAATTGCTGGTTTGTGTTCAGTTTGGAGTGGCCTCAACTAATCCTTAGTCTACGGTCCCAGGAGACCCCTGAGGTCCAAAGAGCCAGATAAAGGATCCAGAGGGACCCTCATAGACCTCCACTTAATATTAAAACTGTGATAACCAACTTTTAATATTCTACTTCAGTCCCTTTAACTCATTTGTCCATTCCTCAATAATCCTTTGAGGGGCTTTGGGTCACTGTGCTGGTCGCTCTGCATTTAAATAACATTTAGACTTTAATAATATTTCGCAACTGCAGCACATGTGAGGGTTGCATCATCTGAGGAAATCAACACATGCTATACAGTGTTTGTACATTATACCTAAACAAACATTACACTAGTATGACTTAATAAGTACTGACTTGGGTCCTGAAGCAGCTGGCTAGCAATGGAGACCCTCCTTCTCTCTCCACCAGAAATACCTGGGAAAATGCGGCCTCCAATCACACTGTGAGCCACATGTCCCAAACTCAACTCTGCCATGACAGCGGTTACCTAGGGCAGGTCACAGTGGGATATGGTTATTAAAAATGTATGAATGGTAATGTCTCTATCATAACTTCCTTCTCTACAAAAATATATGTATTTGAGGTTTATTCAATTTATTTGATTTAATTATAAATTGTGAGTTTTTCCAAATATAGACAATTTGTGGTGACGTGGCAAATTAGTTGCGTGTGTCTGTGAAGGGAATGAGCTCACCTTCTTGCGTATGGCCCGAGCAGAGTGTTTTCTCAAAGAAAGTTGAGCAGTGTATGTCAGAGTCTCCTCCACAGTCAGGTAGCTCAAGAGATTGTCACTCTGAGAGAGAGAGAGAGAGAGAGAGAGAGAGAGAGAGAGAGAGAGAGAGAGAGAGAGAGAGAGAGAGAGAGAGAGTGAACTGGTTAATGTTAGCTAACTAAACAATTTTCTGAAAATAAAAAGTTTGAAAATTACCAAAAAATATTGTTTATATATTTATTATTGTAAAATATTGTAAATTATTACTTTTTTTTTTTTTGGGGTGAATTGTCCCTTTAAACATGTTCATCCAATAAGAGCTGACCTCTGGTATTCTGTATGTGAGATGTGCAGGTACAGTGATGCGTATCAGCTGTAATATGCATTCTTAGAGGTAATTCTGTTAATGTATTAATGGTTGACATTATCGACACATACAACATTTCACAATTTGTAAACTTTGCTCCTGATTTGGCAAGTGCTCTTAAAGGGTACATAACACACACAGTTTCTGCCAATCTCATGTCAATCTTGAGTACCTATATAGTATTGCATCCTTCATGTCTCCGAAGAGTCTTTAGTTTTATCATATTTATAAAAGACAGATATGCTGTACCAAATCTTTCCAAAAATACCCGAGCTCTTGCAGGCATGTGAGCAGAGTGTTGTGTGAGTGTGTTCTTTACATTATACTTTTTGCACATTTTCATTTTATTTGCAGATTGTCAACAAAACACAGACATTACAGCTTAACTCAACTCATGACTGCGAACAAACAAACACACTTGCAGAACTCTTGCTGTTCCGGAAAAACAAACTGCATCCACTGTTCTCTTAACACTGGGTTATTTGGGAAGCTGAACAAGGTTATCTCACAACCCAAAAAAGCACTTTGTGTTTCATGGTCTTAAAACAAAATGGCAGCACTGCCGATGGCTACCGTAACCCGAACGAACCTCGTTGATGGCCTGGCTCTTGCTCTTGCTCTGCTTGATGTGCACAGCATATGCTCATCCGGGAGAAGTGCCCATACAAGCAATTTCACCCTTTATGATGTCATACAGAATCATACTCAGAAAAACTGTATTTGGCACAGAAATACTGTTATACGTCCAACTCATTTTTGTTTTGTTATTTTGGCCATATTTAGCATGAGAATCCAACTCTTTAACAGTGTAAATAAGACAGAATGCATGAAATAGCATTAGACCCCCCTTAAAATGTCACTGCTTTAAGTTCTTATCTGTATCAGGAGTTTATGGCTTGTACAGCCAAGTTCACTGCAAAAAGTATTTCTGCAATTAGCTTTTATGATTAAAAACTTAGAGAAACATCCCTGATTTTATTTTTCTTGATGTAACTAAACAAAATCAACATTTTAAGGCAGCATGAACACTTTTTTACAGTGCTATTGAAAGCAGAATTTAAAGGTATTTTTAAAAGATAATTACTGAAATGAACTACTATTTGGTAAAAAAGTACTGCTGAAATGCTGAAAAGTACTTTCTACATAACATCACTTTCAGACAGTGTCTGTACATTTAGCCCCGGAGACATATTTAATTACTGGATTAGGTTATAGCTTCCTTGCGTCATAAATTAAATCTGCAAAAATTACCTCTAATAATGGCAGTCTTGCCACGTTTATTTAATTTACCGGAAGATATGCAAGAATAGCTCTGAAGAATATTACAATGAACTCATGTGTAACGGCTAAATTCAGAGTTCACTCTAGATGAACTTTACTGCAAACTTGACTGTATTTGTTTAAGTTTGGTTGTGGCAGACATGACCTCTAGATACCTAATCAATCGCTCTTTTTTAGCTATATATAACTTCTACATGTAGCCATGACATTTAGATCACACACACACGTTTGTTTTTGTGACATATGGGGACATTCCATAGGCGTAATGTTTTTTATACCGTACAAACCGTGTTTTCTATCCCCTTACACTGCCCCTACCACTTAACCTACCCATCACAAGAAACATTCTGCATTTTTACTTTATCAAAAAAACTCATCCTGTATGATTTATAAGCATTTTGAAAAGTGGGGACATGGCCAATGTCCTCAAGTCACCCTCTCCTTGTTATACCTATGTTATACCTATGTCATTATACACATTTGTGTCCTCATATCTCACAAAAACATGCCCACACACACACACACACACACACACACACACACACACACACACACACACACACACACACACACACACACACACACACACACACACACATTTGTTGTCACATTGTTTTATGTTGGATAATATTTTAAATTTTAACAAAAACAAATCTCACCTGAAGAACATAAGAGAAACAGTCTTGAAACTGCTCTCTTTTTAGCTTTCTTCCATTCACAAAAATCTCTCCCAGAAGGTTCCCAGAATTTCCAATTCGCCCTGCTATAGCATCTAACAGAGTGGTCTTGCCAGAGCCTTGAGAAAAAAAGGTCAACAAGTTTATTACTTTAAGATATGATATGACATTGACATTTAAAGAAATTATCTTTGCAGCCTTACGTAATGTACAATTGCACTATAAGTGGCCTTGGCTTGTACATTATGTTGCTTACTGTTTGTTAACATTTTAACTTTTTTGTTTGTTTGTTTTGTAAACTTTTTTGTTTTTAAATGTTGTTAGTCATCATGCACTTAAACCCTATAATCAAGCAGAACATCTGCATTTCTTAAAATGTCACATTAACCATTACATTATCATTTTAAATAACACAAATGAACTCATAGCATAGCTGAGTATTTATTTCATAATATCATATTGTGGGCTCTGTAGTAAAAATGTGTTCAAATTCTAAGGAACGTAGTCATTTTGCCTCCCAGGTTTACAGTCACTTACCTGAGTTTCCCAGAATTCCCATTATCTGCCCACTGTCCACATGAAATGACACTTCATTCAGTATTTGCCTTGTCCACTTTTTTCTAAAAGATGAAAGGTCCCACCAGGGTCCTACGCGTTCACTGTAACACACAGCAAATAAAAATGTTTATGAAATAAGAAGTCATTTTAAATGTGTCAGTATTTTGTTTCAATGTCAGCACAGAAAAGAGTAAAGAAAAACACATGTGGAGATGATACACTCTAAATCATGGGTTAACAGCAACAACACAGTTTGGGTAGTTCTTGAACAAACACAGTACTGGGTAAACACAAGACCAAACACATCGTGGGTTAATCGACTGAGCAAGCATACTTTCATGAAAGACTAAGAGCTGTTGCCATACAAAGAGAGAGATGGCTGTGGCATTTAAACATTTGTTAATTGATCATTTCACGGTAATTGCATGCTTAAATATCACAATATGCTCATAACTTAATAACTTAAATAATTCTGCACATTTAAAAAATAAAAAATGTAGGCATTTTAAAAAAAATAACTTAAAAATGCTTAATTTTAACATTGTGTTGAGATTAATAAATATAGTTTGTAACAACAAGCTTCTATATTTCAAAATGTCTTTTAATTTTTTCTTTTTTTTTAACAATATATTACATCAGTAAATACTTTCCTGTTATGCGTTATTTTGATTAATTAACTGAATTAACACTATTAAGTTAATCATGTATAACACATTTCAGTAATAAATAATATTAAAATTCCATCTAATAGAATTGAATAAACCTTACATTTTAATTGAATAATTGAACAATCCTAATGCTATTATTTAATTTAAAATATGTAAGGATTATTCAATTTAATTTGATGGAATTCTATTATTAACTGAAATATGTATATTTTAAATTAAAAAAGTGTTTTAGGGTTTCAAGTTTTAATGAAGTGGTTCAAAAATACTGTTTATTGTGTAACGTTATATGAGTATTAGAAAGCTTAACTTTAAAAGTTCAAAAACATTGGCATTTGACATGATCTTAAGTGAATGCCATTCATTAAAATTGATGTTTGGACACCTTGGTCAGGTGCAGTGATGTTAACAGCTGGACTCAACATATTCGCTCCTGAGCAAACACAGAACTATGTTCATCAAGTACTTAATAACAGGTTTACCATTAACCCGGTCCTAAATTATGGTTGAAGATTCAATGTTAACTTGCATAGTCTGTGAATTAATACAATCATCGATTTCACTGGTTTCATTTCATATCAATGGAATATTCCTACCTCACAGTATAGGACACTTTACTGACGCTCAGGCAGCATGACGGATCTGTGCAGTCTGGGTTTGGACGGGCCGTCCCAGTCTCTGACACCATCTTAAAAGACCCATTCAACCCATTCTTCTGGAAATCGTCCTGCAAGGAATAAGATCGACTCATTGTCTCTCATCAATGGTCAAACTAGCTTGAATATCAACGTGACAGTCAAGTTCACGTCTTCAGCTGTCTGAACTCTCCAGCTCGCATTTCACTGATTAAGCTGGAACCATAAACAGTGACTCTTATCAGTGGAACTTTGCTCCATTTGCAGTATAGAGCTGCTTTGCTCTGCCACATCTCCTCATTTTTTTTCAGGACAACAAGAGGAGCAGGTACTTCTCTAAGCAGGACACCAGACCAGAGGGGCACAGACCCCTTTTCACCACATCCACCATGTCAGACCAGAGTGTTTTCCATTCAGGAGACAGCTTCAGCTCTAGAGAAAAGACACAGAGCAGGGTGAGTTCATAATGGACTATAAATATACAAGCAGTCGCTACAGAAAAGTTAACCTATATCCAGAAGAAGTACACATTTTTACAAGAGCTGTCTTCGATTTCACATTCATAACAAAAGAATAGTATTATTTCTATACTATTGATTTACTTAGTCGAGTTCATTGAAGGTGATTCTGTGCAAATGGCTCTATTACATAAATGGACCCTGAACCATGCAGACGACTCAGTCCAGTTCTCTTATCTGCTGGCATTTGATAGATCTGATAAATAAAATGTGACAATAATCAGCAGAACCTTAATTAAACCTGATCAACTTTAAACCGAAATGGCTGACTCAAAGAACCAAAAGTAATAGATGTTTAATGTAAATGAATGATTAAATAGTTTGGTATTATAAGTGACAGGCATTTAAACCGTGCATCAACTGGATGTTTCACCACACACAGGGTCGAGACACTCTTTTCTCATCTTCAGAGGAGGACAGCAGTCTGTATTTCACTTACAGCGGAGGTCGCAATGAAATAGAAGTCCGCAATCTGAACTATGAGGTAATCTTTTCAGTCTCATTTACATTACAAAACAAATTACTCCTTATATTACAATTTTCTTTCTGTTTTACGCTAAAGTACTTATGAAAGAAGGTCCTAATGCATTTTAGACATTTTATACAAAGCAGACATAAAACATGCAGTGGGCCCAAAAAACTAATTAAGACATTTAAAATTAAAATGAATTAACTAATTAAAATATACAAAAATCTTTAAAATATATGAATTGCAATTAATAATGTGTATACACTGCATTTATTACTTGAGGTCAGTAAAAAAAAAAAAACTGTTTTCTTTTTGAATATATTTTAAAATGTAATTTATTCTTTTGATGTCAAGTCAACTTTACTTATAAAGTACTTATACAATGACGACTGTTTCTTCACAGTGTTAAACAGGAAAATATTGCAACCAAATTTGATTCGGCTGTACAGTCGCTCTGAAGAAAACAGTGATGTCATCAGCTCATTTTAATTTATTATATAGCGACAATATCAGTAAGATCTGTCATATAGTTGATATAGTTCATTTAGTAATTAATTTTATTTGGTATACATATAAATATCAAATTAAGTGGCAAAACATTCTAGGCATTGTACATTAATAAAATATTGTTCCATATGACAAAGAAAAAAATTATAATTTTCTGATTGTCAAACATTAGTTAATGTTTTTTTTTATCCTCAAAAAAAAAATCAGATGGCTGAAGAATGGCTCAGAATCAGAAATTGAAGTTAGTTGCCACTTTGTATATACAGCTTGATTTAATGGGGTCTGGCAATTATTGTTTAATCTATAAAAAAAAGTTTTTAAAATAAATCTGTGTTAAGCAAAAATTGCAATATTAAGTTCTTACTTTCACCAAATACAATCTGTAACAAAGTCAAAGATAAGAAGCTAAATGTATCATTGGTCATCCCACATTAAAATGTATATTTTTATTAATTATAGGCCAGGCTTAAATCTGAATTCAGTTTTATACAAAATAGGATCTCTGCTCTATCTTTGCGTCCACTAAAGGGGTCCTTGTTCTGTAACAGTTTGAAGACCCCAAATCTAATACAATAACATTCAAACATTTTAAGGGCCCAAATAATTTCATTGAAATATTTGCACACAGCTGGACACAGCGGCACAGATACCCTGGTATGAGAGGCTGTCCGAGTTTAAGATGCCCTGGGAGATGCACAGCAACAAGCAAACGGTTATAAAGGATCTAAACCTGCGTGTGCACAGTGGCCAAATGCTTGCTGTCATTGGCAGCTCGGGTACATCAAACTTTATATGTGCAGAATTCTTTAACAAAGCACCTTAAATTAATAAAAGCATCATAAATATCCAGAAAGAAACAAGGTGTGTTTGTTGCAGGTTGTGGGAAGACCTCCTTACTGGACATCATAACATGTCGAGATGAGGGTGGCTCCATGAATTCAGGAGCGATTCTGATCAACGGAAAACCTTCCACACGTTCCCTGGTGAAGAAAAGCATTGCTCACGTGCGGCAGGATGACCGCTTGTTACCTCATCTCACTGTACGAGAGACGCTGGCTTTTGTGGCAAAACTGCGGCTGCCTGCACACTTCACACAGGAACAGAGAGATCAGCGGGTGAGCAACTGAGATCCTATGGTACTCTATAAGCATAATCACCCAGTTAAAGGTTATGCGTGACTAACTGTGAGCATCCCATCTTGCCTGTTTGGGGGGGTGTTTGACCTTTACAGGTAGATGAAGTCATTGCGGAGCTGCGCCTGAGGCAGTGCGCCCACACACGCGTGGGGAATGAGTATGTGCGGGGAGTGTCAGGTGGCGAGAGGAGGAGGGTCAGCATCGCTGTACAGCTACTCTGGAATCCAGGTGAGTCTTTGACACACAAACATAGACCGAAGAGACTTATGCTTAAAGTCAACAGGAAATCAAATGTGACCTTTTTTACATTAAAGCATTTAGCAGAAGCTTTTATCCTAAGTGACTTTGCATTTAAGATAGCCTATACACATTTTATCAGTTTATTAATCAAACCCATGACCTTGGAGTTGCTATAGTGCCATGCTCACTGTTTAAGCTTTCATAAATGTTTTTTTTTTTTTTTTAGCATGTTCTTAATATTAGTTTGGATGATTCAATCACATTTTTATATGCATAAAAATGTTTTGTCTTTGAAATCAAACGAAAAATAGTTCCGAATAGCTCTTATTCAGAGCTACGCGATGACAGGAATGAAAGCAAGGCTGTGAGATCACTTATAATTTTTGTAGTTCTTTTGTCTACTGAAATTTCTTGGAAAGATCAGCAGAACGATCAAAAAACACATTAAATTACAGTACAACCACTGAAGAGATGTATGTCTACCGGTATATCCCTCACGGTAAAACTTTCATTTTCTTAAAAAAAAAAAATTAAAGATGGCGCTGCTGTAGGTAAATGATTAGCTGGCTACGAATCGAATCTTCGTGCGATTATGAGGGTGATGATACTTGTACGCAACAGTTAACGTTAAATGAACAAGAAGTTAATATCAAGTAACTTACTGTACATATTAGTTATGTTGTCTACTTTTGTTTCGCCAAACAGCCAAAGCAGAACCGTTGAGTGAGTCTCCGAGCAAAAACAGTGTTTTTGGAACCATGGTTTGAACTATCGGTTGACGGAACTATTCTGACTCGCCTGTTTTTGTTAATTTATTGATTATTTCGAATAATTTTGTTTTTATTAAATTAATTAAGTCTACGTCTTGAACGGAAACCCGAAGACGGCATAAAAAGCTAAAAAGATATTAAACCAGCTAAATTAAAATTATAAGGTAACTCGAAAGTAGTAGGGTCAACTGCACACCATTTCATGCAGATTTTAGAGTCATTAAAGAGTGACTTTAATAGTCATTACAAGAGCAATAATATATTTAATTAAATCTAAAAATAATTTTAAAAAAATACAATAAACTGAATAAAAGTAAAATACTTTTATATTATTATTTTATTGCAACTATTGCCAAGACAGCATTAGCTACTCAACCAGAATAAAAAATAAAAACTATATAGGTAGGCTATTTTAAAACAAAACAAAACAATAAAAATGACAAAAACACAATAAAATTACTAAAACTTTGACTAAAAATTAAATTTTATTGAAAAATATATAAAATAACAATTAATTAAATGTTTATAAAAACGGTATAGTTACAATTATACTAAAATAGCACTGGTCAACTCAGAAGTTGAATCATGACTTTGATGTGTTTTCAGGTATTCTCATCCTAGATGAACCTACTTCAGGTCTGGACAGCTTCACGGCCCATAATTTGGTTATTACATTGTACCGTCTGGCTCGCGGGAACCGCCTGGTGTTGCTGTCAGTCCATCAGCCTCGCTCGGATATCTTTCAGCTCTTTGACCTGGTGGTGCTCCTGTCTTCTGGTTCAGCCGTGTACTGCGGTCAGGCCAAAGACATGGTTCCTTACTTCACTGCTCTTGGGTACCCGTGTCCAAGGTTCTGCAACCCCTCTGACTACTACGGTGAGTGGGACGGAGAACCGATGCATTTAGTTGATCATGTGGTTTGGTATTGTATCTGAACTGTGAACTTCTCTTGCAGTGGACTTGATAAGCATTGATAGGCGCAGTCCTGAAAAAGAAGCACAATGTTTGGAGAAATCCAGGACGTTAGCAGCCCAGTTTGTAGAGAAGGTAAAGAACACAGAGGATTTCATGTGGAAATCAGAAGATTGTGGTCCTCCAGCACTGGACACCACTCAAAGGTCAATTTTGATATTGGTATTGTTATTTGTTCTTTCATACTGAATGTTTTATTATAATAACCTCAAATACATCAATGAAAATAAAAAAGCACAGCAGCTGATTATACATTTTCTACAAAACAGTGTTCCTCCTGTCTCGACAAACGAATCAGTGGTCACAGTTTCCAAGCAGAAGGATCGCCTGCCGGGAAAAGTGCATCAGTTCACAATCCTAATCAGGTAAATAAACTGGAAAACACTTTTTATTGTAAAAATGTTTAGCTCAAAGTGTTTCCTGAAAGCTGTTTTGCTGTCTTTTTTCCCCCCCAGGCGGCAGGTATTTAACAATTACCGAGACCTTGTGACGCTGGTGGTTCATGGTTTGGAAGCCTTGCTGATGTCACTGCTCATTGGTTTCCTTTACTTCGGAGCTGAGGATGTGGGTCTTTCTATTCAAGATACAGTGGCTTTGCTCTACATGATTGGAGCTCTAACACCCTTTGCTGTGGTGCTGGACGTCATCGCAAAGTGTGGGTAAACTAGCAGTTTTGTGTGTGTGTGTGTGTGTGTGTGTGTGTGTGTGTGTGTGTGTGTGTGTGTGTGTGTGTGTGTGTGTGTGTGTGTGTGTGTGTGTGTGTGTGTGTGTGTTTGTGTGTCCTGAAGTCCAGTGGTGTAATATTTTGTTTTTTTACAGGTCATTCAGAAAGAGCCATGCTTTACCATGAACTAGAAGATGGCATGTACTCGGTCACCTCATACTTTTTTGCCAAGGTAGATAAACTGCATTATATAAGAGCTTCAGAAATGACAGTGGTGTTGACGTGTAGACCTTTGGTACATAGCAAAGCATCAAACGGTCATGAATCAGCGGATTGATTCATGATTCGGATCGCGTGTCAAACTGCTGAAATAACATGACATTGGCGATCTGAATCATGAATCAATCCGCTGATTCATGACCGTTTGAATCTTTATTTGAGGTTTAAAAACAAATGCGGAAGAGAAGACAATACTGAATAAAGTCATAGTTTTTGCTATTTTTGGACCAAAATGTATTTTCGATGCTTCAAGAGATTCTAATGAACTAACTGATGTCACATAAGGACTACTTTGATGATTTTTTTATTCCTTTTCTGGACAGTATAGTGTGCCTACACTTAGATCCGCTGTCAGACTAAATATATAATATCTTAAACTGTGTTCTGAAGATGAGGTCTTAGGGGTGAGGAACGACATTAGGGTCATTAATGACATCCATTTAATTTTTGGGTGAACTAACCCTTTAAGGTTAGATGAGATACTTAAAGCTCCAGTTTCTCTTTCAGGTCCTTGGTGAGCTGCCAGAGCACTGCGCCTTTACACTGGTATACGGTGTGCCCATCTACTGGTTGGCTGGGCTCAACAGCGCTCCTGAGCGCTTCCTTCTCAACTTCCTGTTGGTGTGGCTGATGGTGTATTGCAGTCGCTGCATGGCCCTATTTGTGGCGGCAGCCCTCCCAACATTGCAGACCTCGTCTTTCATGGGGAATGCTCTCTTCACTGTCTTCTACTTGACTGCTGGCTTTGTCATTAGTCTGGAAAACATGTGGCTAGGTAAAAACATCACTGAGTTAACACGACTGAAACAAATCTGCTAGTATTCCTTGAATTAATACTGATTTTCATCACTTACAGTGGCATCTTGGTTTTCCTACATATCTTTCATGCGCTGGGGTTTTGAGGGAATGCTGCAGGTTCAGTTCCGTGGGACCAGACTCCCAATCTCTATCGGAAACCTCACTGTAGAATTTGATGGTATTAAGGTGAGTAACACTGACCTTACTGAATAACTATCTGGTTTATAACCATTGATACAATTACATTAAATGTTCCACTTTGTTTTCAGGTCGTGGAGATGATGAACATGAACCAGTATCCGCTGTATTCCTGCTACCTGGTGCTTATTGCTGTCGCTTTCGTTTTCATACTGCTCTATTATCTGTCACTCCGATTCATTAAACAGAAATCCAGTCAGGATTGGTGAGGAGGACAAATCAAATCAGCAGCAGAAAATCTGGTCCACAATGCCAAGAAACCAATGTTATAACGACAGATCTTATAAAACAGTCAAGTAAAATAAAGCTCTAATCAATATGAATATGTTATGACAAATATGTTGAAGATTCAAAGTATGGAACTCTTTACAGTCAGTTTATTCAGTGCACTTATGCATACTGAGTTCAATCACAACAGAACAACCTCTGGAATTTGAAGCTATCGTCTGAGATATCTGGGTGATGAGGCTGAAACTACGTTAACTAATATTGAGTTTCACTACCACGATCTGCCGCTGGATGGCAGTAACATACTATGTCTTTTTTCTCACTCTTTAAAGTTGACTTAATTATTACTTTTTTTTGGTAAACCACCATACGTCGCGTTTGTAGCCACCTTTGAACATTTTCAACATATCAACAATTTACTGTAACATGTCGCAATGTAGATTTAATTTATGTATTACCCTTTTTTATTTGTAAATCATAATCTTTTGTATGTATAATGTTATTAAACAGTGTACTATACAAGGAGCTTTGAAAGCTTTGTTAAATGTTTAGAAACCCAAATTCTTGTATTAAATAAATGTTAATATGGACACTGCACTTGTGCAACATACAGATCTACATGCTAAGATTTAGGCTTACTAATTTGCTACTCAGAATGTATTTGATTCCACGTTCAACATATATATTATATATATGTTATATTTTTAATGCAGCACGATGTTAAACACAGAGAGAGATACAAATAACTACAACTGGAAGAGAAATAAAAACGAAAAAAACAGCTGATAAAACATTAGGCTACTTGTGTTTAACATTTTAATACACAACCTAAAGTCAGTGTCACAGTAACAAATTTATATACTAGAAATATTCCGTCTGATGTCTCTTTATAAGAGATATCGGTAGCACTGTTCCCAATGTGCATGTTTATGTACTTATTATAGGCCTGTGTTATAGCTACTAACCCTGAACCTATACCCCTAAAGCTAACCTTAAGCATTTAGTTACCTTTATACTACTTTGGTAGGGTCTGTGCTAATTGATTTCTGTAAAAATGTTTTTATTGACTTGGCATGGTGGATCAAAAACGAAAAACGTTTATTTATTTATTTATTTTTGTATCTACTCCATGTTCATGTGTTTTTGTATTCAACATTGCTTTCCCCTAGCCTGACAACAACCCTGACATTTAAATGTGTTACAGGAAAAAGTTAGGAAAAAGTAGGACAATCCACAAAAAAAAAAAAAAAAAAAAAAAAAAAACGAAATGGCCCATGCTTGTATAAGACTTAAGTGTGAGTTTCTGTGAAGACAGATCCACTTGGAAGTATAATTCCAAACTGTTTTGATATCATCACTTATATATCATTTTAAAATGTAACGATGCTAGTGAGCTTGCTAAGAGCTCTTGAAAGACGCCATCTCATCAGCTTTTACTCTGCCATCTGCATTTGGCTTGAACAAATCCTCTGGTGTTCTCCATCTCCACCTCTCCTGGGCTTCCTGACCGAGAAGAAAACAGCCATCTTACCTCCCTTAAAGACAGACAACTGCAGGAAAATGAGCTCCGCTGCATTACTACACATCAAAAAACACTAAAACATGCAGGAGTGTTACATAATGTAATAGTATATGCTAGAGATATAATTCACAGAAAAATATGACCAGAGTGGCTGTCACAATATACACAAAGTTTGAGGTCAGTTTTTATTATTTTTATGAAATCATACTTTTAAGACAGGATGTATTAAATGGATCAAAAGTGACAGCAAATAGCTACATTTATGTTGTTACTAAAAATGTATCTCTCAGGTAAACACTGTTCTTTGAAACTTTCTATTCATCAAGAATCCTGAAAAATGTATTGATAAGAAATGTTTGGTGCGCAGCAAATCTGAAGCTGCAGTTTCACAATACATGAATTACAGTTATGAATAACAGTAAAATGCTGCAAATATTTTTTTCTTACACTTGAAAGGCAATTTACACCTTTGCAAAACTAATCCTGTGCATGCAAATTTAATTTACGCTTGCAATCTTATGTACACTTTCACAAATCTTACCCTACGCTTGCAATTCTATATGGCATCAATTTACCTTCATAGTATGATTTCTGAAGGATCATGTGGCACCGAAGACTGGAATAATGATGCTGAAAATTCAGTTTTGCCATCACAGGAATAAATTACATTTTAAAATATATTAAAACATAAGTCATTTTAAATTATTACTTTTTTCTTTTTCTTTTTGATCAAATAAACAGCCTTGGTGGGCATAAGAGATTCAGTTACACCATTTAAAGGTGTCTTTTTACACTGTAGTTATACACTTAAGTACCAAGTCATTTTAAGTAACCACATGTACTTAGTATAGGGTTTGGATTAAGTTCGGTTTAGGGTTAGTTGCATGTAATGCATTATTTGTGCTTGCCAAAATATACTTAAGTGGTTTAATATCAAAATGTTCCTTTTTTTAAAGACTTAATTTTCAATGTTGTCTATATTAGAAAATTGAAGCACATGCTCCAATATATTACTGGTATTCAATAAATTTTGCAGTGACAATGTTGTGATATATGAGGGATGTCAGAGGTCAAACCCACACTAGTAAAGACACCAGGACAGACGAGCTGGTCCTCCAACGGTCACACAGAGATCTCTTCAGACTTCAGTTGACTCCCACTGGATGGCAGCGATGTTCTGTTCATTGCCTTCTACACTTTCCTTCAATTTGGCAAGAGATTAGTGCTGTGCTTTGGTAAAAACGCTTCACTTTGTTCCACTCTGAATGTTTATTTACATAAATAGTAGAAAATTTTACTGCTCAAAGCATGCGTGTTATGTCAAAAAAGATTTTAAAATGTTTTGTAAGTCACACCAGAAACGCGTTTTTGTTTTAGAAGCAAGATAATGTATATTGTTTGCACTTGTGCCAAGTCCTGATAAACTTTTCGGGAAAAAAAATAAAAATAAATAGAAAGGATGCATGTCAGCTGATCCATGATTGTTCCAATGAGATGTTTATTATACAGCACTCTATATATTACTACATAAAGCATATGTGTAATAAACTGGTAAAGAAATGTATTGAGCATTTCACAAATCTTCTGATTTACATGAAACACATTCTCATTTTGAGAAGTCTTGCATTTGTTGAAAATGACACTCATTTGAGGAACAAAAAAGAAAAGCTAAAAAAAAAACTAAAGTTTTGGGTTTACATTTATTTGCATAAATATTTATGTACACGTTAACTATATCATGACATTATGAAACATTATGGGCAAAACAAACAAATCACAGTATAACACACAAGCTGTGCACATTGGTTGTACTTATATAAAAAAAAAAATGAAGGAAGGAAGGTGATTAGTCGTCAGCCGGCCCCACAGATTCTAAGCGCTGCTTTTTCAGTTTGTCTGCGTAGAAACGAAATGACTCCTGTGGGACAAAAAACCAAAGCATTTTATATATATTTTAGTCAGTAAAAGGCTAAACACACCAAAAACTTCCAATACAATTGTACTTTGAGTGAGTGTTGTGTTGTTTTCCTGTCAGAATCAGTGGGCGCTGTGTGTAGTTGTGTGCTTCCTGCCCTCTAGGGCAAACTAATAACCACACGGTCCAAACAAATCCTTCGCTCTCGTTTCATCTTACAAACCGTATTAATTCACAAATAATATATTTACTCATTCCCCCTCCCGTAATTAAGCAACACGGGCTCTCTATTTTTGGAAGGTGAGTGCTTTTAGAAGATTACCATTTTTCCAACAATGTATATTCCCTTATTAATGGGGTAATTAAAGTCGATAAATAACAGCTGCTGTGTACGAGAAATGAGGCCAGATGTGAACGTCACCTCAAATCTCTCCTTATCGCCTCTCTCCGGAGACTCTTTGTACTGTGGTATTAGCGACGGCCGCGGGACCGAAGAAGGAAGCAGAGTTGAATGGAGCGGGATGGAGTGCTACCTGAGATTGCTTTGTGAGAACTTAAAAGGTACACTGAGAGCGGAGCGGTGCGGTGAGGTTTGTAGATGGCTGGCAGTCTCCTCTAAAGCGCTTCTGACAGGTAGTAAACAATACACAAGTGTGAGGTGGACTCAGGAGGCACTTATGCTACTATAAAAGTAGGGGTATTTCAGGTCATGAGTGTGACTTCAAACTGGACCCGAATCAATTAGTGCTTGACCAACTTCATAAATGGTTATTAAATTTAAAAAAGCTTTACATACAATCATGCTCAAATCACAATTGCCCACACAAAGGGTACAACCAGCATATGTAGTTCATGAAGAAAGTCATGTTTAGACGTGGGCAATTTCTTGCATAATTCTACCTAAGCAAACATCTACATATACAGTCTATTTGAATTTTCTTTTAAAATGTAATTTATTCCGGTGACGCAAAGCTGAATTTTCAGCGTCATTAATCCAGTCTTCAGTGTCACATGATTATTCAGAAATTATTCTAATAAGCTGATTTGCTGCTCAAGAATCCTTCCTTAATATTATGGATGTTAAAAACAGTTGTGCTGCTTAATATTCTCATGGAAACCATGAAACATTATTCAGGGCTCTTATGATATTACGTTTAAATGAACAGCATTTATTTGAAAAAAAAAAAAAAAAAAATTATATACACATATATATATATATATATATATATATATATATATATATATATATATATATATAAAATGTTTTTACTGTCAATTGAATGAATCCAAGTAGAGCTGAACGATATATATAAAATATTCACTACACTCGTGATGATTTTGCTGGAGACATCATGAATATCACAAAGATTTGAATGTGCTTACAATTTGGCCATTAAAGTTCTCTTCCCATCTTTCCAGGTCTTCCTTATCTCAACACACCAAATGTGAAAGTCTTAGATTTATAAAAGCATCTCAAATTTATGAAAAGCAGTAGCAAAAAATGGCATTTGAGTGGCTAAGTTAGATTAATTTCACCGAGTCAGTTCAAACGGTCCATTGAAATGAATCTATTCCAAATTCTAAATGAACAATTTGCCTGCATAATCGGAGCCGATAGACTTGTGGGTAGCACTACTAATGCTTTTCCACTGCATGGTACGGTTCACTTTTGGTGGGGAGTGGGTCCACTGTGTACAGTACCAAATACTTTTTTTTAGTACCAAATTGGTTGAGATTCCATGCGAGCCATATCGATACTAAAATGTGACGTATTAACACTGCAGATCACTGATTGGTCAGAGAAAAGAGTGGTCTACCAGTGTCATTGGATTTGCGTCATGAGACATCAAACCCGCTAGATTTAAACAGTCAGCAACAGCCATAATTGTTTAAACAACTTTGTGCTTTGTGTTGTGTGTTTGTTTGTGTCGCATTCACGATGATAACGGCAGTAGAGGCGGCGCAACTATAGCGATCAGTCTATAATCCCACCAAATGGTTCTAAAAAAGCAAACAGAGCCAAAGTAAAGTGAGCCGAGTGGTCTTTTGGTACATCTAACTTTAAAAGCACATGAACTTTAAATGACATCCCATTCTCAATCCGTAGGATTTAATATGGAGTTGTCCACCCTTTGCAGCTATAACAGCTTTAACTGTTCTGGGAAGGTTTCCACAAGGTTTAGGAGTGTGTATATGAGAAATTTTGACCATTCTTCTAGAAGTGCATTTGTGAGGTCAGGCACTCATGTTGGACGAGAAGGCCTGGTTCGCAGTCTTCACTCGAATTCATCCCAAAGGTGTTCTGTCAGGTTGAGGTCAGGACTAGTCAAAATCCTCCACACCAAACTCGCTCATCCATGTCTTTATGGACCTTGCTTTGTGCAGTGGTGGGCACTCATGTTGGAACAGGAAGAGGCCATCCCCAAACTGTTCCCACAAAGTTGGGAGTTTCATTTAGAGTTCCTTTCACTGGAACGAAGAGGCCAAGCCGAACCCTTGAAAAACGACCCGCACCATAATCCCCCCTCCACCAAACTTTACATTTGGCAAAATGCAATCAGGCAAGTACCATACTCCTAAAAAAACATTTTATGTGGCCTACCACTTTGTGGCAGTTGCTCCCAATTGCTTCCACTTTGTTATAATACTACTAACAGTTGACAATGGAATATATAATTGTGAGGAAATTTCACGAATGGACTTATTGCACAGGTGACAACCTACCTCGGTAACACACTTGAATTTACTGAGCTCCTGAGGGCGACCCATTATTTCACAAATGTTTGTAGAAGCGTCTGCATGCCTACGTGCTTGATTTTATACACCTTTGGCTATGGAAATGATTCGAACACCTGAATTCAATGATTTAGCGGGGTGTCCCAATACTTTTGGCAAATTAAGTATATATATATATATATAGTAGGTAATCCGGGAACTGTTTTATGAATACTATAAATTCTGAAACTACTCAGCTCAGATGCATTTTTTTCACATTCGCATTTCGTATATAGTATGCCTACTTTCATATTCGGACAAAGTGTATGCTGTGCTCCTTTACCAAGACATCTTTAAACATTTCAAATTGACTTGTTTGGTTTAACTGAATCCTCTCATTTTAGGGGAAAAAAACTAGTGCTAAAATTACATGTTCAATATGTATTAATTGTTAATGAATGTAGATGATTACCGGAGGCTCTTGGAAGGGAAGAGTTTCTCCAGCTTCCCTGTATAGTAGCGCCAGTCTTTTGAGAGTTAACTCATCCGGCGTCACCCCCTCAGTCTGCATGCGCTCATACAGAGCCTTTGCTGATATGAGGTCCTTATCCAAACCTGTTGAGAGAGAAGCAGAACAACAGCTGTGTTAAACAACCCATATTTCATTCTGCACATATCAGGCCTCATGAAATAGTGATGCTGCAAAAGGTCTCTAAGTACTGAAACGTGTCAAAGTTCTCACGGTAGGCTGGCTAAAGTAGCCCCTCATTAGGGAACATGTGTTTGTATTAGCAAGCGCGCCTCCTGTGAGTCAGTCAATGCGTTCCGCTTGTTGCATTTTTAATTGGCAGATTATTAACGGACTAGCTTTGCTGTGTGCCAACAGTGGGTCGACTCACACAGACCAGTGAGATGAGGACAGACTTAATGCCATTGTCCAACAGAAGAATCACGTAGCTGTTAATAGGGATCATGTTCAAATAAAACACAACTAAATAAAAGGGGAAGCATAACATGTACTGCTCCAGATGAGTAAAGAGTTACACAATGGGTCTCATTCACTAAGCATGCGTAAGCACAAATTTGTGCGTGAAACATGCGTACGAACAAGTTTAACCTGTTAACTGTGACCCCCCTTTTTGAAAATATACATGAAAATTCACTATCCAAACTTAAATGGTTGCAATTCAGGAATGCTTTGGAATATAGACATAAGTTTGGTATCATTGTAAAGAAGACAGTCAGCAGAGTATTGCTCAAGTGAAATAACTTCAAAAAATTAAAGTATAAATTTAAATGTAAATCAAATATACTGTACTAGATATTTAATATAAAATATGTTACAAAATGATTTGTACTCTAAAATGACTATCAAATTAAAGCCATATGTCTAATCAATTTTGGTTCCAAATTTGAAGTTGATATCACAAAAATTGAAGTTCCCATGAGATTATGTTTAGGCGCTGTACCAAAAATAGCCACCGGGCGTCATAGAAATTCCGTCATAGAGATTTTTTTAATGCAATTTCATGTGTCAAAATTATATATTTTTTTCCCAAATATCACAAAACAGTTTGTAGATATAGAACCGACGATATGTGTTTTGTCAAGATTAGAAAAGGTTTTCATTATGAAGTAGTTAAATAAATATGAAATATGACGACGCCTCTTGGGGAGGAGCCCGCTACAATAATTTAGAGCACAGTTTCCATGGTAACGCAAGGTCCAATTTCAAAACGGTTTGCACAGGATGAATCTTGAGTTCTTAAGCTTTCGAATTATATATAGATTGTCAACATTAGATCAGAATAAATATAGGATATAATTGTTTTAAACATGCAATGGCAAATGGGTCCACCGGTGGGCCAGTGACACTTAACAGGTTAAGAACAAAATCACAATTCACCAAAGATTCCGTAATTTTTTTTCTAAATTTACGAAAAAATATTGGTACAACTGAAACTACACACACGTAAAAAGGATCTAAAGTTATATTTCATCCTAACATGACTGTAATTGCATTGAAGTATATTGCATCCATTGTATTATATAATCCATTAAACAATGCAATTTAATCTTAAATACATTCGATCATATACAGTTAAAGAGTAAGAAAAGCTGCGTTATAGCTTTAGCTGTGAGGCTTCTCTGGATAACGCAGATATACGCCTATAGACAGCTGGCTAATGAGAGCTCTGTAATCTGGGTCTTAATAAAAGGTGTTTATTTTGAGAACTGGTGAGAATGGCACGCTTGTGTAACAGAGGCAAGTTAGTAGTCACTGTGCAAGTAAACCTCACTCCTCTGACCTCAAGAGATGCTCTAGCGAGTGATGTTAACCTCCTTGTTAGAGCGTCCGACTCTCATGCCCGCGGACCAGGGTTCGAGTTCCACTTGGGGCAGGCGGTTCGAACATTAGTGCCGTGACCCGGATGGGAGTGAGGTTTAAGGGGGTGAGTGTAAAAGAGGCCATCTGCTACACTCCCGGATGGGAGTGAGTAGTCACTGTGCAAGTAAACCTCACTCCTCTGACAACTGGCGCTAGAGGTTGCAGCCTCCTTGTTTGTCCGACTCTAATGCAGGCGGACCAGGGTTCGGATCCCGCTCGGAGCGGGCGGTTCGAACAGAAGGGCACGCTTGTGTAACTTGGCACTGCTTGAGGATCCGGGCGAGAGTGCGTCTGCAAATGGGCAAGTTGGACGAGAGTGACAAAAGGCTGTAAGGAAAGCGTGTGCAGAAAGCCCTTATATGGAGATGGTTTGGGTGCGTTTTATGCAAATTACTGAGTGAGTATAGAGGCCACTTATTTAGAATACTTAGAATTCACTAACATTAGAACAAGGTTAAGAACAAATTAATGAGCGTACGAACGCTTTGTGAATTAGCCGGAGATTTTTCGTGAGTTCTCCTGTGCGTACAAATACGAAAGAATCCACAAAATTATTAGTGAACGAGACCCATTAGCACTAATTGTTTCTCAAGTTGTGGTATCATTTACTTTTGTCATTTTCACAGGCGAAATTCAGTCATTTAACCCGCACGGATTTCACAATGGGTTCAAATTGGTTACACGGATTTGTCGCGTTGATGAATAGAAAGCTGCTTGGTTATTCACTAATGTGGCCACACCTTTAGATGACATCCATACAAGAAAAAATATGCATGCATATTATATTATGGATGAATTTTATAGATTTTTTACATTTTTGAAAAGTGTTTTATTCTCACCAAGGGTGCATTGCATTGATCAGAAATACAGTAAAACCAGAAATATTGTGAAATATTATTACAACTTAAAAGAAGTCTTTCTGTTTGAAAATATTTTAAAGCATAATTCATTTCTATGTTGAATTTTCACCATCATTATACCTTTAAAAATCATTCTAATATGCTGATGTGGTGCTCAAGGCACATTTCTTATCAACTGAAAACAGTTGTGCTACTTAATATTTTTGTGGAAAATGAAACTTTTTCAGCACTCTTTGATGAATAGAAATGCGAAATATTATGTTACATTCTAAATGTTTTTACTTTTTTGATTCACTTTGAATACGTTTTTGTTCAATGAAAGTATTAAGTTATTTAAAAAGATATTACCGACTCCAAACTTTTGAACGGTATATATGCTGTTTTTGACACTGGAAATTAAGGTCAATACAAATGGTGGTCTTACTGTGGCATTTAATCAGGTGTGAATAGATATTCTCCTTCTCTGTGAAGTCAGGAATCAGCTCAGCCAGTGTCTTGATTTTAGCAGCCTGTACAGGAAGGAAAATATAGTGTCGTAATTCACATATTGTGCCTGATTTGGTGACTATGTGCATGCGTTTCATGAAAGTTCAGAGAATGAAGGCTAGAACAAACTGGGTTTGTTTACCTGTCCCGGTTGCTGAGCCGCTCGTAACATGTACGTGAACATCATGTCCTTCTGCTCGTTGACAGCTGCACAGCGCTAAAGCAATCAAAGAAGCACAAGAGACCTTAACACTCTCAAAACAAACATTTACCTCATATCATAACGTGTGCGTTTACATGCAAGCACGGTATCTGCCCTTGAGCAAAACATAACCCTTGGTATGAAAACAATTACTTGTATTTTCCTGTATCCACACCGCACGCAGTTAAAAGAAGGCAGAGGGGGAGCGTATGGAGGTGTGTGGAACAGCATGATGGGAGCATGTGTTTTCAAATGTATCCATCTTCCATTACATCCTTTAGCACTCAGTGCAGCGCTCTATAGTTGAGGGTTAATTATACAGCTAATAAGGGAGTCAGGCAAATAACCACTTATTTCTTTATGAAAATTAAAATGTACAGTGTCTGCCCAATTTAAAGTACAATTATCTACACTTAGCCGTATAAAGGCTTTGAATTGCATCAGCGTGCTCCTGAGCTTTCAAGCGCCGGTGTGCAATTTTCACACTCTTTAATCAGGACAATATAACACAAAGTTAAATGAAGGCACAGTGAATTCTGGAAGGGTAAACTGCTGTACAGAAACTGTAGGTCTTGACAAGACTCTACAAACTTGAGTAGCTTTGTCAGAAAGTATGATGCTTTTTATGGATTTCGTGAGCATCTTTGAAGCAAGCATGAACTAAACTAAATATTTTATTCAAGTTACATGCATTTGTGGCATAATGTCCGATGTAAAACGTTTTTTTTTTAATTATTTATTAGGATTATTTACCATTCTAAGTAAAAAAAATTTGATCTAGGCAGATGAGCTTCATGTTAAAATAAGTCTTTCTGTCTACCTGTCTCTATATATATATATATATATATATATATATATATATATATATATATATATATATATATATATAAATATTTTCTTGCTAGGTTTACCATCTCAACATGATTATAGGAGGAGTTGAAATCTGGATTAAATGTTAAAACAAGGTTTAAAGATATTTTTATTGAAACTTGAGAGATTTCTGTTCCTCCATTGAAAGTCTATGCAAACTTTCAAGCTTCAAAAAAGATCATAAAGACATTGTAAGAGTAATGCATATTTAAATATGGTCAACAGCAGTTTAACCATCCTTGCTTGAAGCACGAGAATGAACCTTGCAAGTCAAAGGACCATGATTAAGCTTCCATTTACCATATTTGATAAGCTCAATGTGCGGTTTGCGCATGGATTAATACTTTTATGTTAATAAAAGCCTAAATTACACCTTTTCATCATATAAGACTCTGATTAAACCTCTTGCTTTATATGTATAGAAAGTGTCTATGACTTAAAGCCTTGTTAAAACATTAAAATACATCCTAACCACATTTAAGCTAAGCCCCTTACTTCTATTGCAGGTGCCTCACTGTAACCACAATTTTTCCCTTTGTTAAAAATTACTTTGTCGTCATCAACATTATGCCACAAAATCTAATACAGTACAGATTCATTTGTATTGCACTCAGAAAATGTCTGAGATGCTTTAAAAAAGTCTTGTGTGTGTTGGTATGCGTCTTTTGAAACTGTTGGACTGCCCTGCGCTTTCTCTGGGTTCAGCGGCAATGAGGTCACATTACAAGCCAATCGTGAATGCTGTGAGTTTCTCTTGCTGAATTAAAGGCCGAAGGGCCTGGGAGGCTTTTAAAAGGCTGCTATATTAAAATGAACGGAGGCTGAGGTGGCCAGAGTGCCTTCACGACAATCAGAGCAATTAAAACTGCAGCCCAGCAGCTTCACTCTGGTGACTTACTCTCTGATGTGATTCACGACACCTACAACACGACGAACAAGACCAAACCGAACACGCTAATCTAAGACTATGTTAAAAAAAAAAAGTACCTTTAAAAAAAAAAAAATCATCTTTTGATATTTAGCATTCCATCTCAGGGATACTGTGAGGCAAAGCTTCCTGCTATTTCCACATCTCAAAGGATATTACTCACTCCTGGGTTTAGTGGTAACTTAATGCAGCCATTTTGTTCCTCAACTCGCTAAAGTGCTTTTTGAAAAAGGGAAAGATCTTGTACAAGAGCATCTAAGCAAGTAAAAACGACTGAATGATTAAAATATGAGAAAGCAAGAGGTCAAAAAGAGCAGCGTTCACTTGAGTCAGAATTGTGGATGGCAACAGGGTCAGCTAGTTTCAATACCAACTCAAATTAGATTCAGCAATTTAGCAAGGTCACATAGACCTCATGCATATCTGGGTTTGTGAGAGACGGTACCTGCAGGAGAAACTTGGCCTCTTCTGTCCTGCCCGTGTCCAAGTAAATCAGGAAGAGGTCTGTAGCGGCTCTGTAGGAGGCAAAGTGATTGCAAAGCCTTTCTGCCATGGCACTCACTGGACATAGAGAAAGATGTCAATCAATCACCTGCTTAGACAGTGATTACTATGTTACATCAGTTGATGCTCTAATGTTTCCCCAAACCAGAAATTCGCAAACAAGAGCTGGAAGTCAGTTTAGAAGTACTCAAATAACATTGTGTATGCATGGTTCCCAACCCTTTTCACTTCGAGACTCCCATTTGAAGACTCTACCACCATGTAAGCCATTTACTTTTTTTAAATATATGCCCTTGTAATCTTTAATAAGAAACATTTACGTGCCACCGCCCCATGACTCGCATGAAACAATCGCCCATTTAGTCAGCAACACTCGCATTCTACAATCCAATCAATTCCTGACTGACCAAATCCGGTCCTACTCAACATTTGTTTCCCTCATTCAAGTAATTTCAGTCTGATGTGTCACAATAGGAGAGAAAACTTGCAGGCAATTTCCATTTCATGCCGACTTTAACTAGGAGTGTCAAAAACAAGTATTTTGTTTAAATATTCAAAACTATAGAGATGAAGAAGTTTTAAGAACTACATGTTCTTCAATAAAAACTGTTGTTGATGGTGCGGTCTACTGGTTGAGAACCACTGATAAAGATGAAGAGTTGGGTGTGTGAGTCTCACATTTATCTAGTGCAGCATCATTGTTGGCATCTAGAACTTTGCGGAAGACAAAGGAAATACTGGCGTTCTGATGCTCTGTGTTCTGGGTATAAACGGACTCCAACAGCTCCACTGCACTGTCAATGTCCTCACTGCAGAGGGAGAAAAGAGATCAAACTCAGTGTTAGTGATTAAAATAAACTCAGAAACACTCATCAAATTTCTTAGGGATTTTATACATTAAAAAATACTTTATTTTACTACTGTCTGCTGTTTACAGCTGATCAGACTGCATATGAGATTTAAAGCCACACTATGTAACTTTTCCGTCCGCTAGAGGGCACCTATTCAAAACAAAGGCCTAGCTTGATGACGGCCCGTTTGAGCACAGAATCTTGGGACATGAGTTCTTCACCTCTCAGCCGATTTAAAAGAATCGGGCTAGGACTCGGGCAGAAATCATGTTCATGGATGCGATTATTAACGTTACTGTCGTATGAAGCCGAGCAGGACCGAATGTTGAGGAAGCTGAGCAAGGCCACTGGAGTGATTGTTGCAGAACACACGGTTAGTGTGCAGCAGGACTTTTATTATGACGGGACAGTCGCTAGCCACTTTCATTGGAATTTGCTCTTCTCCATTTCTTTGTGACCATAAAAAATACACTTTCTCTGCTTTAAGTTTTAGTCCTCCAGGTCCCAGCCCACCACAGTCCAAAGCATGCAATGTTGTGACAATTATGCACCAACCGGGGGCAACTCCCAAACTGGATACGAGTACATATTTTGTGACAGAAAATCAAAAAGTTGTTAATTATGAAGGCTATATTCAAAATAGGTTGGCACTATATGTATATATATTGAATCTGAATATCTTCACAAAAAAGCGATGCATGTAGGAATAAATTGTAATGTTTTTTAGTGCCATTTAAGGCCTTAAAGTAACTTATGCTTTTAAATGCCCAGCAGAAACCCTGTTTAAATATATACCGCTGGTCCCGACACCAAGCCCTTAATTCATACTCAACTAGTTTTAGGTTTATTCTTCTTGAATGAACAAGATAGCTTGTAAAACATGCTTGTACAGTTCACACTAAAAGGCAGGCAGAAAAAAGCAAGCCATGGGAAAATTTCCATTCCATTTCCACCTTCACTCCATCCCCCAACTTTCATTTACAGAACAGTAAGTGCATAAAACTTTCATTTGGCCACATTAATATTCCCGGCTCAGCCATTGATTGTCATTCTTTGCCATTCCCAAAGTCTTGAGACAGCGTAGGACAGCGGAAGAGCAAAGCGCTCCTTACGGCTGATTGGGCGGCATCCCTGTTCACACAGCTTCGTCCTGTCGGGGTGAACTCTGACCCCCGGGGGACATAAGCAACAATGACACGTATGCTGTGTGCAGCTGAGCCAAGCTGACTGGTTAAGAGGCGAGATGGGGGCTCCGGAACCCAGGCACCACATTAGTATGGCCCATTGTGAATTATTCAGACTACATAGTCATAGCCATCACAGCAGATTTGAGCCTTTAATAATAATGGGGAAAGAGGGGTGAAGGAGATGGAGGAAAGGTAAGATGAAAGAACAGGAAGATGAAATTGAGGTGGGAGAAAAGACCACATGAGCGGGCGGTCCTTTGTTACACAACAAACCTTTGATGACACCAATTTAGTCAAGGTCAAACCACTAAAAGGGCACATTTCATGGTATTTACAGAAACAAGGGTGCTTCATTGTTCTTTTCATGAATTTGTTTTCACAAAAATAACCAAGAAAAGTTTGTGGGGGTAGAATCTAATCTCACCTGCCAGACAGTCTGCTAGCACTCGCTTTGTTAGAAATACTTAGCATGTAGTTCAGAGTTTCTAAGATAATACAATTCAATCAATTCTTTTTCATAGTCAATCACAGTCTTAACCTCCATGTCATCAGCATTCCTCCAGATGCAAGGGTGCCAATTTATGCCACATTTTGTTTTACTGTGCATCCGGTTTAAAAACATCTGAATGACTGCTCATCTCAAGTATTGTAAACCTTGCTTTAGTAGCCAAGACAACGGATAAGGAGATCTTTGAGTCTTGTAGCTGAATACTAAATGTTGGTGCATTCTTAGAAACTCTAATGCTGGTGCATCTCAGAAACACTGCTGTTGAAGGTGGTTGCTTCCACAAGTGTGTATTGATATTCTGGTCATTAGATATGGTTCATGTCCCAATTTTCAGAGTTCCCATAACTTTTAACCATTGATTGCCATGATTTTTCATTTGACTAAGTTGTTCATAATTACTGGATGAGGATTTTAAAAAAAGAACGAAAAAAACCCTAACATTTTCTGCACCTTGAAAAATGTTCATGTCTTTTAAAGTGTTTTCATTTGCTTTCTGTGAAAATATGCTTGAATTTAAAAACTCCCAGATATGTTTGTTAGCTTTTCTATGGTGGTGAAAGAACGCTACATGTACGCTACTGTTCAAAGGTTCGGGGTCAGAATTTTTATTTATTTTTTATGGAAAGAAATTCATACTTTTTTAAAACAGAAATTAATAAAAAATATTTTTATTTCAAATTAATGCTATTCTTTTCAGCTTTCCATTCACCAAAGAATCCAAAATGGATCACGGTTTCATATTCAGCAGCACAACTGCTTTCAACATAGATAATAAGAAATGTATTGCCTCCTGAACATTTATGTCATATTAAAAGAATATTTCACAATATTACAGTTTTACTGTATCTTTGGTTGAAAAAATGCACTCTCAAAAAAATTCTTACAGACCCCACACTTTTGAACAATAGAGTAAGTCTTATAGATATTTCAACAGTTTCATTCACTATCAAGCATAATGATTGCCTCTTTTTTTTTATTATCTTAAGCCTCACTATGTAGTATTCCATCCATGTCCAGATTACAAATAGTGCAGGACAAGTCATGTGACCACTTGAGATAACTTCTTAACGCCTCAATGAGCAATAATAGTGATGCTTGACTGAGCGAAAAAAAATTAAAAAAAATTAAAATAAAACTTACTTTTTAATATGAGCGAGAGCAGAATTGTTAACAAATAACATGCTGGATAGCTTGATGGAGCCTAAAGTCTTCACCAAGGCCTCCACTTCCTGGATGTCCTGTGTGTTTCCCTCACTAGCAAGACCCTGAACCAGTCGAGTGATGGCCAACTGACTGGGCACCTGGTCAGCCTGTAACATGCCCTTAAGAACTTCCATGGCATCTGTGAGCAGGGACAGATCATGGTCAGGTTTAATAAAACAAAGCCCAGGAAGAAACCTAGACAACCCACAGTATTCATAACTAATTGCTGAAGTGAGAGAACAGATCATGGTTTTGGCTTACCTTTCATCTGGCATCTCTTCACTTGAGAGATGATGAGTAGGTTGTTGGCAATGTCACTTAAATTAAACCTAGGAATATGACCGGTAGCACTGAGAAGACAAAAGGAAGATGGGTACTGGTTGAACAACTGTAGTTTGTGAAATAGCAAAGTGTTTTGTAGGATCAGCTATATTTATGAATAATACATGATGTTGTTGTATATTCATGTTGATGCTGAGAGCTATTTCTTAACTGTTGAGCCTAAAATTGTGTGCATGCATGTGTGTGAGACTGAACAAAATCCAACAAATCTGGACCCACTCTCCCAGTTAATTTTCCCCTCCTCCCTCACTTAAACCTCAATCAAAGTCTTTTTTTGTATTACCCTCACTGGCCAGATTAATCCAGCCGTTCAATTGAGCATCAACCGCCGCTCCTTATCTCCACGGCGACCGGCCAACAGCCGCTCGTACAGCAGATTGGCCCAGCGACCATAGTCAGGGTTACTCTTATCAATCCTAAGAAAATCCTTGTGTCCTTCTCCTTACTCTCGTCTAGTCCTCTTAAGTGCTGGACAATCCCATCCCTCGCTTCTCTCCTCCATTCTCAATCCCCTTAATCTGTCCTTAAAGCACCCCGCTGGCCAAGACCAACGTCCTGCCAAACATCTGCTTGTAGTCCACCACACATATGCACAGCTTCCAAGCATTTTTAAACACGCTGCATGTGATTTCTGAAGGATAAGTGAAACTGAAGACCGGAGTAATGAAGTAATGGCATATTCCAAAAAAGTTCCGGGTGTCATTTATGAGTTCCATTTTGGTTAAAATGGTGCCTTAGAAAACAGCTTGTCTATGTAGACAGTAGACAGCAATTAAGCTCACTAGGTTATGAAACAGAGCAAGCCTGTTATAGTCTAACTGACTGAACAATTCAATGACAACTTGCAATTGAAGATACACATTCACCTTCGGGGTGGACAGAACTCTGGATGATTGGAAACACTGTAGTGTACATTACACATTATCTGTTTCACTCAAAAGCCTTGAAGTCTTGATGTTTCAAGTACTTTTGCAACATCAAAAGCAATAAAGGCGTAATATAGTGGGAGATAATGTTAAGTACATGCACTACAAGTCCATGAATAGGGTCAGTTAACACCGACCGCAATGGCTATAGTGTGGATGGCCTGGTACAAAGACGTTTCTGAATGCTTTTTGAAAGCATGTACAAGATTATAGGGGCGACGGCTTTCTTTCATGAGGATATATCATCAGATGTATAATGCGACCAAGTAAACCCTCAGAGCTTTATGGACAAATCAAAGATCACCAGCGCAAACACTAATACAACACAAAGATCTATTACTAATCGGCAAAGGACTGTCATTTTTGCATCTTGACAAGCTTTTCTGAGAACACAGAGATTATCTGGTAACGTTGAAAGGGCTTAAACCATAAGACTGCTCGTTTTGAATGCATGTATGTGTGCGTGTTTGACTAGACGAAGCTTCTTATAATTCAACAAAAAAGATGGTAGTATTCTGCAAAAACGGGTACATTGGCTAAGGCCCATGACCTCAAAACCTGTAATTTAGCAACGTGAACATCTATACCATTCAAATGTAAAGATACTGGATGCACAGACACACTTACATGTTTTTGATAGTGTTGGCATCCTCTATGTTGCCTCTGGACAGAAGGGCTTTAATGAGGGTATCATATATAGAAGGGCTAAAGACCATGCCTCTGCTACTTGCATCCTTCAGGATGCCATAGGCCTCTGAAGAACAGAAACAAGAGTAGTCATAATCTACTTGACAAATTTAGATTACTATGGATAACACTGCATATGAGCATCCTTTAAAACAACATTTAGTTTCATTCCTAAAAAAAAAATTAAGATGGTCACGCTGATTTTTACTGTAAAGCTGCTTTGTAGCAATTTGTATTGCATAAAGCACTTTATTAATAAATATGACTTGCTTTAGAGCCTGGCATTTTTACCAAAATAAACTGCATTGTGAACAGTCAATGTATTGCAAATATGACGCTATACAAACAAAAATTATTTTGTTTTATTATGGCACTGTTGCTTTCCCTTTTTGGCTCAAGGTTCATTTAGTTGTGGCTTCAAGCTACTATGACCCCTTCCTCTGCATATAGTAATAGCATGGACTTTTCCCTTTATTTACAAATATGATATAAATAAGCATAGATGGTACAGTCTGCAGTTTCCCATAAAATCTGTCCCAGCAACTCTAAAATATAAGTGATTATTGTATGCTTATAGTTATTTAGGGCAAGGCAAAAACACATTTTTGAAGATGGTTATGTCCTCACTCATGATTTAGTTCATTTCAAACCAAAAGGTTAAATAGTGTAGATTTAAAGAACAAACCTTTAACTTTGCCCTTCTTGCAAAGAGACAGGAGTTTGAATTTGCAGTCCTCAACCGTGGCCTCTTTAGAGGTTAAAGCAGTGTCCCTTTTACGAGAAGCCGTGAGTCTAGATTCTTGCTCTAAGAGCATCTCAGGATGACCTTTAACCTCCTCAAACCACACCTACACATAAAACAGCCACATTAATACACCATAATGCTTCCGTTAATTCTGGATGTTAATTCAAGGTTTCAACCCCCTACAGTGATTATCACTGAAAAGGGATTCATTTGACCAAAAAGAAAAAGGTTTTGTTTCAGGAACCAGATTTTACATTGGGTATCGAGTTTGCTCTTTTACCTCAGGCACCTCAAAGGGCACCTCCTGGTTATTGCTTTTGAGGATATCAGCAAGCAAACGCAGTGTTCTCTCTCTTGGAGCCAAATTCTCCTCTTGCATTTTCATCCAGGTCGCCTCGGCCTTACGCCAGTCATTGGTCTCCTCTGAAAAGAAGAAGGAAAACAGCGCTGAAGCGGTCATCCACTGTTTGGAATCTCAGGTCCAACACACACAATACTTACTGCAGAGACGGAGCAAATAGTGGTACATGTCATCTCGGTCACACTCAAACAGCTTGACAGTCATGTCCACCATGTTCTCAAGGGGCTCCATCTGGAAAAGAAAGATTGAAACCGGGATACACACTCTATTGATTTATAGCAAATCAGTTTCTCAAGAGAGAACAGCAGGGAAACACTGACCTGTTGGGCCATGATGCATTTTTCTGCAAACCACTGCAGACGGGTCACTCGTGCCCTTAGACCAGGAGTCTGAAAATGTATGCAATCTCAAATTAAACCATCACAACTCACAAACACTGCACTAATAATAAAAAAAAACACAAAACATTAGGAATGGCACTGACTGAATATAGATCTAGCAGCATGCTTAGCTTTCACATTTAATAATAGAATCATGATGTTCTGGCCCATTTACAATAAAATATTTTTCACACAGACATAAAACACACACACACACACACACACACACACACACACACACACACACACACACACACACACACACACACACACACACACACAGATGTCTAAATTCCCATTGTCTCTCCTCTTGGAGGATATTGTACCAGCAGCATCCAAACGGAATTACTCTCCTACAAATCAGCCTCCTGGCTAAGTTCAAAATCTCTCCAGCTTTCCTCAAGCCTAATCTGCTTAGCAAATAAGACCAAAATTAAACCGCTACACAGTCGTAGTCTTTTTTTATTTTATTTGCAGGAGCGGCCCCCGGGCCTGATGCATAAAACCCCGTGGGGCAAATCTTCCCTTAAGTAAATCCAGGATGATGAACACCCCTAGCCCTCCGATCTTCCTACATAGGGCACACTCAACACACACTCACATCAATTTGACCCAAGCACACACACTTTCGCTCTCTCACTGCACAGCCAATACCCAAAAGAACATCTAGGTCAGATGATTAAGAAAATCTGGAGTCTGGAGCAATATAAACTCAGTGACATGTAAAGACATACAGTGACAGATGAGGTACTGCAGTGAAATATATTCTTTAAACTGCACATGGACACTAAAATATGACACTCTAAAATTTGAGAAAAGTAAATAAAATATGGATGATTCTGCTGGTTATGTATTCGTGGAAGTCATTTTGTAATTTTTAGCTCAGTAAGAAAATTATTTTTTTCTTAATCCTGCAGTTGGAATTATTATTCAGGTAGCAATTAGGCAGTTTCTATAAAAACAAAGTTACAAAATAGGTCACAAATAGAAACTAGAGCAGCTCCGGTTGAGAACAGTGACAGGATCAAAAACCTTTAGATGACACATAGATCATATCTCTGTTGCTGCAAGTTACTGAAACCACACATGAAAACCACATTCTTCCGCGTGGTTGCGGATTGTCACTCCCGTAAATAACTGAACTGTGTGTGAATGCAACCGTATTAAGGACTCTGAAATACAAGACAGACAACAGAATTTGCTGTTGTGTGAACATGCATGCATGCATACACACACATATATACATACACACACACACACACATATATATATATATATATATATATATATATATTTTTTTTTTTTTAAGATGACTCGATTTCACCAAGGCTTCATTTATTTGATCAAAAAACAGTAAAACAGTAATACTGTGAAATATTAAAATATAAAATAATTACAATTTAATTTAATTAAATGTGACAGTGAAGACTAAAGTAATGGCTGCTGAAATTTCAGCTATGCCATCACAGGAATAATATATATTTTTTTAGGTATCACAAAAGACACCAGTTCATTTTAATTGTAATATTTGGCGTCTATGTCCATGTAGTTCATATAGCTCATATGCCCATATGAGGTTTGCAATCCTTGCAATTTAGAATATATGTTGTTCATGCGGTTTAAAACCATTCTAGCCATAAACTCCCATCAACTGTTAAATACATTCAAGAACACATACTGGATAAAATCCTTCTAAATTCTAAAACCACATCTAATCCGTCTAACGAAAGATTACGAGTCTTAGCCAAAAAAATCCAAGGGGCACCAAAGTGTATCATATTTATGCCCTTCAAAAGTTACAGTAAACAAAACCTCCCCATTTATTCAGAGTCAGACCTTTGAGCAAAAACACCTATCACACTGAAGATGTCATCATTCTCTCAAACACGGGTCACACACTCAGAAACACTCACACATAGTGTGACAACCATTTTAATTACACCAAAACCTTAACCAGCATTTCATTTAATTACCACCATTATTAATAATCTGACAATTATACACAGCGCAATCTCCTGACCAGCACTCCATCACTGTACTTAAAGTTTCTATTAGAGTGTGGAGTAGAGCTCTGTGACTGCTAATGCTACTTAGATATCAGTGTTTTTAATTATCCAGCTCTGGGTGGAAGAGAGGCCATGTAGAAAACGCTCCACAGAACGAGAGGGGCTTTTGACCCGTCAAGCACAAGGACGCTCGACGAGCCACCATTAAACACTAACTTTTAGAGAGTTTATAGTGGGGGAACTTCAGAGGTATAAAACTATTGGAGCTACCTGGTGTAGAAAGATATCCCTGAGGGCTTTGTTTTCAATGAATGAAGGCAAATATCTAGAGGATGTCTATTCAACACTAACCAAATGCACCTTCAGGACCCCATAGTTTTAATGGTTTACAGTATTTACTCATTTTATCTAAAAAGAAACGAAAAAGAAACCAAACTGGTTTCAGAATGGACTCAATGAAGAGCTTTATATTGTGCACAACCACAAATCAGCTAAAATGTTATACATTTCCATCAGGGCCTATCATTTTCTAGTAAAACACTGACGTGGTACAATAGTAGCCGATTAAAATATACTTTAAGTTTAATAGCTATATGAACCTGGCATTTGGACCAATCAGATTTTAGGGCGGGGCTACCCAGCACAACAACATGCAGTCATGCAAACATTCAAGAGCAAGACATGAAAGAGATCTCGAGGTGTGTGTGTGTGTGTCCTTGTTTATATTACATTTTGGGGACCAAATGTCCATCACCTACATTGTGTGGACCAGCCATCGGTCCCCACTTTTCAAAAGGCTTATAAATCATACAGGATGAGCTTTTTTGAGAAAGTAAAAATGCAGAATGTTTCCTGTGTTGGGTAGGTTTAGGAACAGGGGCAGTTTAGGGGGATAGAAAATACGGTTTGTGGTATAAACACCATTACGTCTATGGAGAGTCCCCACAAAGACAGTGAACCAGACGTGCGTGCATGTATGTATGTATGTGTGTGTGTGTGTGTGTGTGTGTGCGTGCTCATCGGAAGCACAGACACGGCACGTTGCAGATAGCACGCAAATATTGAGTTCTCTTTCAAGTCTTGCGCTTCAATGGACAAATTCACACAAAAACTGTCAAAATGCCCATCTTGGTGAGTATATCTAGTACACATGTCTTAAGTGACATGTAACCAGTCGAGAAGGACGTGTTCATGTCTAATAGTATGAACCGAATCAATGCATTATGTCTTAAAAGGAAAGAAGCCTTCCCCTACTGTCTGTGTTTTAAATGTTAATCAAACAACAAATGACAAAGGAATCACTCACTGCTCTAGACTGAACAGCTTTTGTAACTTCAATAATAATTCATCTTAATTTATACAGTGAAAATTATAATATGCAGTGTTATTTAATTACTTTATTCAGCTTCTGTAGCTGAAAACTACTGTTAGATAGCTGAAAAGGACTGTTTATTTTATATGCTTTTATATCTTTCCTCTATTGTATGTATTTGTTGTTGCTTGTAGTTATTCGTATTTTATTTATTTTTATTTGAATATAGCCAACTAATGTCCCTGAACATAGCACATACCACGCACCACAACAAAAACAAAAAATGATAAAAACCAAACCATGAGTAAATTGAACACCCCTAAATAGAATCTAAGTGACTAACAAAAAAAAGAAAAAGAAGAGTTAGTGTCATCTTTTTCCTGCTTAGACAAAAATGTAAGCATGGAAGAGATGCCAAACATAGTTCTATAATGTCAAAAGTGACAAAATACCAGTGTTATTGTATGGCTGTTACAGAGTCAACTAAAACCTAAAACCAGAGTTAACTATAACCAAATCCTTTTTTTTTTTTTCGGAAGCTGAAATAAAGCTGCAAAAAATATTTAATGAAAACCTTGCCATGTAATGTAGCCTTGGCAACTAACTGAAATACATTTAAGTTGAATAACTAAAATAAACAAATAAAAAAAGGAACGCAAAACTACTCAATTAAAATGAAAAATAAAATTGAAAATATAACAAAGGCAATTCAAAATTTTTATAAACAATATTCAAATAATACTCAAATAAGTGCCAAATACCAGCTTATGTTTCCCCTAGTCAATATATATTTCCATCAATACAACAAATCAGTCCAGCTAAACACATGATAAACATTTCAGTGCTAATGAAATTAGGTGCAAATTGATTTCTCTTTAAATGTTCAAGTATTTTTTGTGTATTGGTTCAACTATCTAAACTGTGCCTTGTATGAGTCATGCAACATGAATGATTTTAAACTCATTTGACCCTAGCCTAAGATGATATAAGAGCAGTATTGGATTAGTATATTTCTGAGAGAGAAAAAAAAAAGAACAAATGCTTTAAGAGGGATTTTAACTTGCATCCCAAATTAACATCTTAAAACAATAAATGTAAAAGCTGCTTGAGATTGTTGTATCCTGAAGTGACCATCGATAGCTTATCGGCTAACAGTCTCTATGATCTGCTGTATATATGAAAAATGGATAGATTCGAAAAAGTAGATTTGCAGACACTCAGGGCACTGTCTAGAGAAAGGATATTGTCTTGGATAAAAGCCCCTGACTGATGGATCTGTAATATCCAAGCTCAGGCTTATTTTTAATCCATACAGACAATGATACAACAATTAGCACAGATAAGGGTTTGTGGAGGACAGACACAGAAAGACAAGGATAAAGAGAATGCTGCATAAGGTTGGAAAAATAAAACGACACTGAAAGGTAAAACAGCCTCAGATAAAGAGTATGCATGATAAACCAGCAGGAAGTGGCTTGACTAGTCCTGACATTCCACCGCACTCCCACATGGCAGCGCTGAGGGAGTTGAGTGGCGTCGTATTAGAGCGGTTGGCTAATTGAACATCTAAATGGCTTTGTCAGAGCTGTTTCGCAGTGGAAGTGTAGACTCCCGAGACACTGTATTCTGAAAGAACAAGACAGAACACAGCCTAGAGATATCCCCGTAGACCCATCCTGGACGAAGCGCTCAAAACACGTCAAGCATCTCAAAATCAGTTACGCCTCGGACAGAGCATTCGCTGAAATGCCTGACGTGAGAACAGAGATGCTTAGTGTCTCCAGACAATTAAAAGACATCTGCACATGCTGAAAACTTCACAGAACGGAGACAGGCTGAGAAGTTTTGCTGCCAGTTGTACTTTAAGCCAAAGCTCTTCTCATTTAAAAAAGCCCAGGACAGTGTGGGTGTGCAAGACCTTTATGAAGGTTCAGCAAGGTAAAAGTATCTAGGTGTTGGGGATGTATTGCGTTTTTATTTCAAGAATGAATGACTTGATCCACGATTTTCTATGGATGGAAGAGATGCCAAACATAGTTCTACAATGTCAAAGTGACAAAATACCGGTGTTATTGTATGGCTGTTACAGAATCAACTAAAACCTAAAACCAGAGTTAACTCTAAACAAATCCTTTTTACTTATGCTTAAAGGGGGGGTGAAACACTCAGTTTCAGTCAATCTCATGTCAATCTTGAGTACCTATAGAGTAGTATTGCATCCTTCATATCTCCGAAAAGTCTTTAGTTTTATCATATTTATAAAAGAAATATAGGCTGTACCGAGTCCTTCCGGAAAAAACCGAGCGCCTGGAGGCGTATCGTGTGGGCGGAGCTAAAGAATGACAAGCGCGCAAAGCGGTGACGTCCTCAAGCGTGGAGGAACCCATCGCTATGTCAGCTAATACAGATAATGATCCAGAATCAAATCTGAGGGAGAAATAAATTGAACAGGAGAAACGGCAACATCAGGACGTCCGTCTCTGTGGTATGTAAGTTACTGTATTTAATGGCCTCTCCACATTTCTGTGTCTTTACTCACAGTGTATGAGGACATGATTCGGTTTATGGACTATTGTATGCGACTAGACCTTAGAAGTAGCAAGCAAAACGGTTTTGCACGTCAGAATACTGTAACGTTATACAGAACAACAATGGAGTAACCGTTAGAGCATTTGAATGACGAAGCACGCGATCGTGTCGTTTACTGATGTTTACTCATGCGACGGTAGCCAGTAGCAGAGACATTTGAAGCAGTTTAACTCACCGGCTGCTTCCAAAGCAGGACCTTTATCGCTGGGACCGCTCCGTCAAAAACATACTTCTTTGGTCTGATTTGGTGAAGTTCTGTGACAGCAGTGGCGTGTAAATCCATTTTGAGACGGAACTGAAACGATGTTGTGAAGCTTCCCGTCATTTCTGCGTTCAAATCGGTTCAAATGCAGCGCTGCCTTCCCGGAATGCTGTGCTGAAGCGTTGAAGCCGCTCGACGTCACCCATAGGAATAAAGTGAAGAGCGGTGCGACAGAAGTGTTCACGGACGACTGGATCTGCATCTGAGAGACTGTTTACAGCGTGCTCTAGTCACGCGCGCGCGCACCCTACCGGGAGAAGAGCCCGTACGGCCCATACAAGGACCTTCCGCTCTTTTTAACGTCAAGTCGACCCATACTCGAAAAAAACTCTCCGAAACTTGTGAGAAACCGGAAGGAGTATTTTTAACACAGAAAACGCCCAACATTAGTTTTTGAAACTTTGTCTATGTTTAGGATGGGAATCCAAGTCTTTAACAGTGTAAAAAGCTCAGTATGCATGAAACAGCATTTCACCCCCCCTTTAATTTCCATGTATTCCATTTTATTGTAAAATGTGTCAAATTTTCCTGAAAGAATTTGTAAAGATACATAATATTAACATAAATATATATTCAAAATTGCAGCGACAATACAAGTTTGTTTTACACATAATGTGTGTACCGTGTATAAATGTATATATATTTGAATACACACACAAATATATTTAAGAAATATTTGCATGTATATATATATATATATATATATATATAATATATATATATATATATATATATATATATATATATATAAAATAAAAGTTATTTTTTTCCTCATGAATGTACACACAGCACCCAATATTGACAAAAACATTGCTGATATTTTTGCAGATTTATTAAAAAAGAAAAACTGAAATATCACATGGTCCTAAGTATTCAGGCCCTTTGCTGTGACACTCATATTTAACTCAGGTGCTGTCCATTTCTTCTGATCATCCTTGAGATGGTTCTACACCTTCATTTGAGCCCAGCTATGTTTGATTATACTGATTGGACTCGATTAGGAAAGCCACACACCTGTCTATATAAGACCTTACAGCTCACAGTGCATGTCAGAGCAAATGAGAATCATGGGGTCAAAGGAACTACCTGAAGAGCTTGAAGACAGAATTGTGGCAAGGCACAGATCTGACTAAGGTTACAAACAAATTCTGCTGCACTTAAGGTTTCTAAGAGCACAGTGGCCTCCATAATCCTTAAATGGAAGACGTTTGGGATGAATAGAACCCTTTCTAGAGCTGGCTGTCTGGCCAAAGACACATGAAAGCCTGCATGGAGTTTGCTAAAAACACCTTAAGTTTCAGAGCTGAAAACTTCCTTGTTAGTCAAAGAAAAGCTTTTATAGACACTAGACTCGGCAAATGGTCCTGTGCTTCATACTTACGTCACTGCATGACGAAACACACCTCTACAGAACGTGTAATTTATTAGCCCCGCCCACCGACTCAAATGGCTTTTCAGATCACAAGCCAGCAGCAATAAACATGTGGAAGATAGCAATCAAGATAATGTGGAAGAACACAGTCGCTGCATAAGCTTTCTTCGGATCATAATATTAGGAATGTGTGATACTTCATTTATTTTTAATGAAGTTCCAGCTCACGTGGGGAAGACAGTGGTGTTGACTTCATTTCACTGCAGAATCGTTTGTAAACAAGCCTCTGGTCAATGCTGGATTTGGAGCCGACAGGAATGGTACAACACACTTATGTGTGTAAAACGTGTTTTTATATGTAATAGTAATGCATTGTTATAGATCGTTTTGCTTATGTGTACGTGTCTAACAGAGCATAACTTCAGCAAGCTGGACTCGTATGGGCCTGGGCTCGCCCGGCAGGCCGATGAATCATTGTATTCCGTTCTTGTTCTGCTATTCTTTTTCGAGTTGACATCTGAAGGGCGACACGTGTCGAACGTGTGTGTGTGTGTGTGTGTGTGTGTGTGTGTGTGTGTGTGTGAGAGCGCGCGTGTGGTCCGCGCTTGTATCATCCTATCTTGCGGGCTATGTGTAATATAAAAATAATAGTCCAATCAATCGCGGATCAGTGAGAAATAAATCATTCTGTTTGTTTGATAAAGACGTTTATGAGCCCTGTGATCAAGAGAATCATTCTGGTTGCAAAAATGTGAAAAATTCTATGTTTTTCTGTCAATATTGGTGTTTACATTAATGAGAGAAAAAAAAATATTTTAAGATTTTAGCAAATGGCTGCAATATAACAATAAATTTAAGGGGGTCTAAATATTTTCCGTACCCACTGTACGCATGTGTGTATATATATATATATATATATATATATATATATATATATATATATATATATATATATATATATATATATATGCACACACATATACACACAATATATTATATAAATATTGCATCATTTTCACTCCTATTACTTTGTTGCTAACATTTGTCATGTTCTGCTTTCAAATGAAAATGGTTTTATCAAGCCAAAGCCTTGTAATGACAATTATTAATAATAAAAGCAATTGGCATAAGTGCATTGATTCAATATAGTGACAAAAACAATATCACAAAACATCCCAGTAAGCGGTTTTAAAAACAAGTGGTCTTTGTAGTTGTCATTTTCTCCCTCACACTCACACAAAACATTGTACCTATTGTCTTGCATGAATGGCATTAGTGTGGCTTTGAAGCCAATCTAATTTAAATGTGGAAATATCAGTGTGGCAGTAATTAAAGCTGTTAAATAGCTGTGTGGTTTGAACACAATAACAGTAGTCCCACCTCGATGATTTTGCGTGCCTCCTTGTAGCGGCCCGTTTGCAGGAACGCAAAGTAAAGGTCATAGAGCATCATCATCTCACCCCGCTCCTGACTCAAAAACTCCATGACTGTTAAACAAAAGAGAGAGAAATGGGCAGGTGAAGAAACGCATCACATTTGGGTACTTTTTTTCCAAAGCTAATCTATCAACTTTAAGCATAGTAAATTACTACTTTGAGCAGCCCAACACTTTATTTAAATCACACTATCAACAGTAGCGTACCGTGGGGTTTCAGTCAGGGCCTTCACTAACGATCAACACGCCCCACGCCATAACAACACGCACACACACACACACACAAACACACACACACACACACACACACCCCCACACACACACACACACGATCAACAAGCCCCACGCCGTCGCCATAACAACACACACACACACACATACACACCCCCACACGCACACGTTTGTTTTTGTGACATATGGGGACATTCCATAGGCGTAATGGTTTTTATACTGTACTAACCGTATTTTCTATCCCCCTACACTGCCCCTGCCCCTAAACCTACCCATCACAGGAAACATTATGCATTTTTACTTTCTAAAAAAAAACCTCATCCTGTATGATTTATAAGCATTTTGAAAAGTGATATGGCCAATGTCCTCATATTTCACCCTCTCCTGTGTGTCATAATACACACACACACACACACACACACACACACACAAAATACAATAATGCACTGTACGCAATACTACTACGAACTTTGCTTTCATAGTGTTCGTTGGGAAGGGGGCAAGCAAAAAGTACACGCGAGACAAAAAGGCAATTTGACTATTTATTGATGATAACTTACTGCACTCACGTGTCGCCGTTTAGGCAAACGGTGAAAAGAATCAAAATCAGCTGGCACAAATACTCTTAAACAAACAAAAATACGGACCAACAGAACATCCAAAGAAACAGAAAAAACACTGCTTGTTAGCTAACATTACCGGCTTGACATCAGGATCGATCATTCGCACGCTGCCTGTCATCCGCGGCGGCCATAGTTTATTTCACACAGAATTCTCACAACCCGCGAAAAGTTCAGACGGCTGATGACATCAGCAGGGGGTAGCACACCGACACATCGCTGGGCCTCTGGGCCGTTCTATCACTACACATCAAATTTTGATTGGCTAATGACCCACGTCAGTCAAAGCTATGGTCCAATGGAAAATAGCAGCTTCAATGGAAGGCAAGCTATTCTACTAGTGCTGGTCCTCGGGGCTGTGATGCGTTTAGATGATGACATATGGAAAATACACCAAAAATAAATACATTCTTTCTGGAAATATAATCGTAACTATATATATATATATATATATATATATATATATATATATATATATATATATATATATATATATATATATATATATATAATGATTTTGACAGGGCCAGCAGAGAAGGCCCTGCTGGCCCTGACGGCCCACCACTGACTATCAGTCAGGTGTAAGTGTATGTGAGAAATAGAATATTCAGAGCATGTGAATTGTATGTCTGTCCATGTAGTCGTGGTGTTCTGATTCCTTTTGAACATGCATGCGCAAAGAAATTTGCTATAAATTACCATTCTGATAGATGCTTTTCCTATATCTCTCTATTGAGAGTATTGTTTGAATACAGTCAGATTTAACAGATACCTTGTGAAAAATTGCCCATTTCAGATCTTTCCCTTGGCACTCAATTTAAACTCATTGCTTGCCACTTCAGAATAGTCCAGAGAAGCCACAGCAACACAAAAAGGGTGAACTCATGCAGGTATATGTATGTTTACGTCTATGAATGAGTTTGCCATGGCACATGCAGAGTGCTGGGTCATTGGGGCCGTAAAGTGGCCCTCCACCGTAGAGGTCTCACTGCCTTAACACTTCAAATCCACTCACCCCCAACACACAAAGCACTTAACCCCTCCACTAACCCTGATAAAGACAGAGACTATTGAAACCACCATCATCTAGGTTGTCCAACATGCCCTTTAGTGGGTGGCACTCTTGAAAACACAGAACCCACACTTTCTACATATGACCATCTGAACAGACAGCAGACACACATTGACACACTACTTGTGACTAGTAAGTGACAGAGAAATGTAATTAACGGGCTGAACGTGTAAGTGGGCGTTACACACCTTTCTGTAATAGAGCGGCATCTCCTTTTTCCACCAGGCTGCAGATGAGGTCATGGATTTTGGGCATCTGGTTGTATTGTTTATGGCACTCCACGACGGCATCGAAAGCACCAGCAAAGTTCCCACTGCAGAAGAACATGACATATTCCAAAACTCAAATCTTCTTAGCATTAATAGTGCATCTCACGGTACTGCATTTCATTACAAAAAGAAAAGTGAAGTTGTTCATTGAACTGACACATTAAAGGAACTGTATGTAAGAATTGTATTTCAATTTATCATAAAATGACCCTGATATGCCACTAGACATTAAGAAATCATGTTAATTTCAAATACTTATATCACTGACAACAGTTGTCCGGCCAGGATATTGCCATTTACAAGTTGTTGTTGCAGGCCTCAACTGATGTTGACATGTTTTTTGGGCTGAAGCTCCACCCTCCACCGATCAACCAATTACAAAGTCAATAGTGTTTCAGCAACCGGGTTGCCAGATCTGCTCTAGTTACCACAACTGCAGCTACAAACGTTCCTCCTGATCCTACAGCCTATCTGGCAATCTCGAGCTAGGGGGGGAGGGGGATAGTAATTGCAGTACCAGTTTTGGCCACAATCTTAAATACACTTCCTTTAAGCGGTTACATTTTTTTAAAATCATTTTTGAATTATTTAAAATATGCAAATAAAAAAATATAAATGAAATTTAAAAATAAAGTTAATATGGTTAAAATGTATTAAAAAGAAAGAACTTAAAAAAATGTATATATATATATATATATATATATATATATATATATATATATATATATATATATATATATTAGAAGTTCTTTCTTTTTAAGACATTTTAACCATATTAACTAAATATATTATATATATATATATATATATATATATATATATATATATATATATATATATATATAAAAATATATATATAAAAGTCGAGTGCTCACTATAAATCAGAAACATTTAAAAGAAAGAGCACTGGTCAAAATACTTTCTTGTTCTTAAAGTTGCCGTTACTTTTTTTTAAACGTTAAATTTAATTAATAATTAAGAAACTATATAAACATTTAAATAAATATACAAATAAAAATGCTAAATAAACTTTAGATAAAAAAAACTCAAATATTTCATGGTCATGTGCGACAAAGGTTTTTAGCTTCTTGCAACTTCCTGCGTTTCCTCTACAGCCCTCTAGTGCCCTCACCCCCAACCGGGCCGCTTGGCAGAATATGGCAACAAAATTAGATCTGCTCTCTCCCCTCTCTCACATCATCTTCCCTCTCTTCCTCCAAATCTCTACCCCTTTCTAACAAAGAGCTCAGTGCCAGGGCTGACAGAGGCCTGACAGAGGAATAAAGCAAAGGAATAGACGAGAAAAACACCACTCCAATCACTCTATTGTGACTGCTGTGGCAGCCATCGAGTGATTGGGTAATTACCACGCCAATCACACAGAGGTCAAAGCAGAGAGGGCACCGGCAGGAGGGGCGGGTGTAGAGGGAAAGTGAACCGGTGGGGTTTTAACAGGTGTAATTTCAGTAGTGTTTTCGACCCTGGAGATTATACAGTCAGGGAAGGAATATGTGCTTTAGAGAGAGATGACCTTGGAAGGTGGGTTGAATGGAAGCAGGAGAGGGGGTGCATGAGGGAGACGGACAAAAAAAACAGGCCAGTGATTGAGCCGGAGCGTGACGCCAGCTCTTAGGCAATCGCACTTAATTGGAATGAAGAGCGACAATATTATTCATCAAGCGGGAGTCAAGAGCCAATTTGAACACACACTGGATGATTGCGCAATGCACTTGAACATGAGGGTGGGGTGGGGGGTGGATGTGGGTTGGGACAGTGTTTCATTTGTATGACATTTGTTTTCAATGCAGTAATTCATAATTTCATATTTGTTTTCCTATTTTTTGTCACAAATTACTGATTGTGAATCACAAGCCTATTACAGCATTTTACAAGTTAAAGAAATCAAAATAAAACATTTTTTAGCCTTTAGTATGTTACCCTTAAGGTTTGGAATAAGCTGGTGTGTTCCAAAACAATAACAAAATTCGCATTTAGGAGATATAAGCATTCAAAACTTGAATGAAATCCCATTTTGATGACATCATCGCAGTATTTCTCTTCTCATCATCATCTGTCCAATCAAATGCTCTCTAAAACCTGAAGCGCCCAGCCCCCCACACTATAAAGAGAATTGGCCAGCCGTTCACACATTTACTATTTTCTTCCTGGTGAATGGCACATTGCCCACTATACAGTCTTGTTCAAAATAATAGCAGTACAATGTGACTAACCAGAATAATCAAGGTTTTTCGTATATTTTTTTATTGCTACGTGGCAAACAAGTTACCAGTGGGTTCAGTAGATTCTCAGAAAACAAATGAGACCCAGCATTCATGATATGCACGCTCTTAAGGTTGTGCAATTGGGCAATTAGTTGAATGGGGTGTGTTCAAAAAAATAGCAGTGTGGCATTCAATCACTGAGGTCATCAATTTTGTGAAGAAACAGGTGTGAATCAGGTGTGAATCAGGTGGCCCCTATTTAAGGATGAAGCCAACACTTGTTGAACATGCATTTGAAAGCTGAGGAAAATGGGTCGTTCAAGACATTGTTCAGAAGAACAGCGTACTTTGATTAAAAAGTTGATTAGAGAGGGGAAAACCTATAAAGAGGTGCAAAAAATTATAGGCTGTTCAGCTAAAATGATCTCCAATGCCTTAAAATGGAGAGCAAAACCAGAGAGACGTGGAAGAAAACGGAAGACAACCATCAAAATGGATGGAAGAATAACCAGAATGGCAAAGGCTCAGCCAATGATCACCTCCAGGATGATCAAAGACAGTCTGGAGTTACCTGTAAGTACTGTGACAGTTAGAAGACGTCTGTGTGAAGCTAATCTATTTTCAAGAATCCCCCGCAAAGTCCCTCTGTTAAAAAAAAGGCATGTGCAGAAGAGGTTACAATTTGCCAAAGAACACATCAACTGGCCTAAAGAGAAATGGAGGAACATTTTGTGGACTGATGAGAGTAAAATTGTTCTTTTTGGGTCCAAGGGCCACAGGGAGTTTGTGAGACGACCCCCAAACTCTGAATTCAAGCCACAGTACACAGTGAAGACAGTGAAGCATGGAGGTGCAAGCATCATGATATGGGCATGTTTCTCCTACTATGGTGTTGGGCCTATTTATCGCATACCAGGGATCATGGATCAGTTTGCATATGTTAAAATACTTGAGGAGGTCATGTTGCCCTATGCTGAAGAGGACATGCCCTTGAAACGGTTGTTTCAACAAGACAATGACCCAAAACACACTAGTAAACGGGCAAAGTCTTGGTTCCAAACCAACAAAATTAATGTTATGGAGTGGCCAGCCCAATCTCCAGACCTTAATCCAATTGAGAACTTGTGGGGTGATATCAAAAATGCTGTTTCTGAAGCAAAACCAAGAAATGTGAATGAATTGTGGAATGTTGTTAAAGAATCATGGAGTGGAATAACAGCTGAGAGGTGCCACAAGTTGGTTGACTCCATGCCACACAGATGTCAAGCAGTTTTAAAAAACTGTGGTCATACAACTAAATATTAGTTTAGTGATTCACAGGATTGCTAAATCCCAGAAAAAAAAAAATGTTTGTACAAAATAGTTTTGAGTTTGTACAGTCAAAGGTAGACACTGCTATTTTTTTGAACACACCCCTTTCAACTAATTGCCCAATTGCACAGCCTTAAGAGCGTGCATATCATGAATGCTGGGTCTTGTTTGTTTTCTGAGAATCTACTGAACCCACTGGTAACTTGTTTGCCACATAGCAATAAAAAATATACTAAAAACCTTGATTATTCTGGTTAGTCACATTGTACTGCTATTATTTTGAACAAGACTGTATATGCGATAAGAAATGATTCAGACAGTGTGAATATGCTTTCAGTTGAACCAAAGGAATTCTGGTTTTACGTTAGTTTCACGCGCACCGCCCCAGCACACACACACAGCCTAGACCAGGGCCGTTAACTACAGACACGAGATCGCAGTGCGGATCATATGCACGAGTCGGCGGAGACAACAAAACATATCGGAGCCATTTAAAATTCTGCACAGAATGCTGTATTTCTAAGCGATATGGAGGAGATTATGATGATGAACGGTTATAGATTAGGAGGAAACTGACTTTACCAAACCGAAAGGCTCTAGTCAAACTGGGGTATTAACCAGACTCTGTTGGCCGCTTCAAAAAAGGGGGAGGAGCTGCTTACAGCTGGAGCCGTTTCAGGGGAAATTACATCAACACTTTGAATAATGCTGCGTTTTTCAGTGGGCCTTTAAACACGTATGATTTTTTAAAATTAGATAAACACATCTGTAAACAAGTGAAGCTAGACTAACTTCACTTTTCAAACCTGATAATAAATCTATTGTGTAATAACTTATTTGAAAAACTGTTAAATGTTTCGCATCAAAATAGTTTCTCTGCATTCCTTCATTTCGCATACCCCTCGGTTTGATATTGTTATATAATAAAAAGACATTCATAGAGTGTTGCTTTTGGGGACAGTGCATACATAAGGGATAATTCATGGCTAGGTGTGCATTAAATTATTTTAATGCATGACGTGGAGGTAAAGAACCAATAATAGTGCATTCAAATTATTTAAAGGGCTCATAATGGCACATGCACTTTTACAAGTTGATTGTATGGAAAGGTGTTGGCAGTACCTGTACACAACCATCCTATAATGATAAAAATCCATCCAGTGTTTTTTGTATTTTTTAAATCTCCTTAAACGTTTTCCCCCATCTCAAATCAAGCCATACGACCTGTAATGCCACACGATCGGACGCCCCTCCCATGACTGTTGATTGACAAGCAGCGTTTCACCTCAGACCCGCTCTGAGCGAGTTGTCATCATAGTCCGCCATTGTTGATACGCTGGAGCAGAATGGCGTCCAAGTGATTGCGGGGTTCTGTTCTTGGGTGTAATAACGAACACAGCAGTCATTTTGATGTTCCTAAATCCAATCCGCTGAAGACGCAGTAGCTGAGTTTGGTTTTTGAAGAGAATATTCCCTCGATCAACGCCAATGCTTTCATGTTTGTGCGTATAAAGCAGGTTTTGCTAAGAATCTACTCCTGAAAAAAGAAACGGTACCAGCTATTCCTGTTCCTGCTGCACATTACGTTACAGCATGCTTTCTATGCATGACTTTCTCAACATAATTCATAATCCCACGTTTATAATGAACAACGCATTAAGGTTATGTCAGTCTGTCAGTGAACTAACGTATACATCAGTAAACGCATAGCATTTGTATCTCACTACGTTAGCGTTACCCTGCCAGTGCATACAAAGATGGAACAAAGTGACATTACGTTAAAGGGTTAGTTCACCCAAAAATTAAAAATGATTTAGTTAATTACTCACCCTCATGTCGTTGGACACCCGTAACACCTTCGTTCATCTTCGGAACACAAATGAAGATATTTTTGTTGAAAGCTGATGGCTGAGAAAGGCTTCAGAAAGGCCTCCATTGGCATTCAGTCTTTTTCCAATAACCCACTCACAAGACCCATTAAAGGCACTAAAGACTTCATTACAAAAAGTCTATCTCACTATAGTGGCTTTACAATAATTTTATGAAGTGACGAGAATAGTTTTTTTGCGAAAAAAGAAAATCAAAATAATGACTTTATCCGCCAAGATATTGTCTTCCGTGTATTGAACGGTGGAGCTGCATCATATTCTCACACATGCGTCAAGTTTACATCAATAACTTAGTGGATAAAGTCGTTATTTAGATTTTTGTGCCCACAATAACTATTTTCGTCGCATTGTAAAATTATTGTACAGCCACTGTAGCAAGATGGACTTTGTAATGTTGCCTTTAGTTCCTTTATGGGTCTTGTGAGTGGGAATGTACTGAATGCCAATGGAAGCCTTTTTGAAGCCTCTCAGCAATCAGCATTCAACAAAAATATCTTCATTTGTGTGCCATAGATGAAGGAAGGTGTTATGGGTGTCCAACGACATGAGGATGAGTAATTAATGAAATAATTTTCATTTTTGGGTGAACTAACCCTTTAAACAACCATCCATTTAGAAACGTCCTGTGTGAGCCTCCGGGTCTGACTCTGGTTTAAATTGATACAGTTGCAACGATTTGTGCACAGATTAATTTTTAATTAAAGTATATTACAAAGTTTTCATTCAGACACTAAAGAATCATGAGGAGAGGAAACAGTGCACCTTCCAGCCAATCAGAATCGAGTATTCAGACAAACCATGGTATAGGGACAATGTACAGTCAGATTGTCATTATGACAAAGAGACACAAAGCTGATTATTTTTCCATATTGATAAGCTGACTAATTATTATTTGATAAGTAGACATGCCATACATAGGATAATGTAGAATTGAAATTACTTCATAATGTGAGGGGAAAGTTGATTGTACAGTATTGCAGTCATTCCACAAATAAAATTGACCACAGCTCTTGTACACCGTAGTACTTACATCTATAATGTAATTGGTCGCTACTCCAGAAAAACTATACATACACTAAATGACAGGCCTATTATAATGTAAAATGTCTAAACTCAACAGAACTTCTAAATGGATCTGTTTACAAGGCCTGATGGTAACAGAAATAAACTACATTTATTTACAATGCCACTTGAATATGATGTGACACAGATGTTACGCTTCCCAGCCCCCCAAAGCATAGCCGGCATACAACCAGAAGACTTCTTCACAATTCCCATCAATATGAGATGAGTCGCCCACAACGGCAATTACCCCACCCCCTCCCTCAAAACCCAGCCCCCCTTCTCCATCCTCGCCTAACTAAGCTCCCCAAAAAAAGAATTAACCATGTTGAAGGCTTCATAATTTCCCCGGATACAATTTAGCTGTCAGTGGCGCTCAAGCTTACTGCAACATGTTCCTCTTAATGTCACTAACTTTGCATGTCAAGCACTTTCCAGCCAATTAAGTTGAAGGTGAATAAAAAAGCGAATGCGAGTGCTTTGCGCGAGGAACCTGAAGGATTAGACAAGAAAGCTAATTTCATCCACCCCTCTTCTGAACCTCCTCTTCTCGTGACACTCTCCCTACATCCCTGACTCCCATCTCTTTTGTTACCGAGATTGGCACCCATGTTATCACCCTTTCCACTTTCAAAAGAGAACGACTGCTTTTTTAAATGTCTTTTTCCCTTTACATTGAAGTGTGTGTGTGTGGTGGTAGTAAGGGAGGGTTAATGCTCAGTGATTTGACTCAAATACACTGATCAAACTAAACGAACAGGACATGGCAATGACTTAAAATTAAATGGTCCCGATTTAAACTTTCCACAACATATATGTGCAAGTGAGGCAGTTTATAACAAACATCTGATAGCCGTCAACATCCTCGCCCTCTTTTTAGAGTTCCTGTCCTTTCCACAAACACAAAAAGTTCTGGCAATTCCCTTTGTTAGGCTCATTAGAGATGGAGGATACGGATTGGGAGCGGCGGCTGCTGTTGTCGTGGAGACGGGCTGACGGCTGTCAGAGTTAATCCCATAGAGAAGTGTTCATTAAGTCATTACAGTTGACATGCTGACGAGACACTGACACACACCGCTTTGTCCTCTTTAGTGCAGCCCAGACCAAAGAGGAGACAGAGACGAGTGAAGAGAGATGGATGACAGCAGAACGGAGAGAACCTTCTGGAGCATTTTATCATTCTAGAGATGATAAGAGTCGTCTACAGCAGGGGTGTCAGAGTCATTTTTAGGTCGAAGGCCCGATTGGATAAGACATCATCTTATGTGGGTTGATTTTTTTGGTGCATTCATGATGTGTATGCACAACACATGCTGTTTTGAAGATAATAAAGTCCTGATTCAACTTCATGCGGCTTTACTCGCCAACATTTGGATCCAACAAAATTAATTTACTAGTAATATAATTTACCAATGTCCTTTGACATATACAATATTAAGCAGATATTAATAAAAACATATTGACACAAAAGCACTAACTGCTAACCAACTTTAGTAAGTAATTTTAACTGAATGATTACAGCAAGTAAAAAAAAAAAAAAAAAACTGCATTAAAGATTTATTTTTATGCCAAACTCCATCATCGCTAAAGTAGTATTAATATTGCTGTATATTTAATAATTGTGTTTATCAGCAAACAAGTATACTAACTATAATAAATACTATCCAGTGCTGTAACTGTTAAAACTAAACAATTTAGAATGTTTTTTTGTAAAGTTTTAGTTTTTTTGTAACTAAAATAAAGCTGAAATAAAAAATAAATATTACATATATGTGCACATTTCAATTTTTTTTGTGTTTTTTATTATATATAATGCATATGCACATGATGTCACCATCAGCTGGAGTGACTGCAGTTACACCCACTGAGTGGCAAAAAGACTAAGGCAGCATTGGTTTTCATCCTGAATGCCACGAAAAACACACAAAACACATCTAAAAAGGGAAAGAGCTTTGAGATTGACTGTGCAAATAGATTTGACAAGAAATTTTAGGAATATTTTTACAGACTGCCGAAAGCTACAGAAAAGAGAAGCAAATGGATCACAGCAATTCACAGAAACAACTCCAGGCAGTGAAACATGGATTTGCATTTATTGTGTGTCAATATGTTGAATTTTGGGGTAAAATCATATTTTGTAAAAACACCCTATTATGTACTGTTATATATTGTATTGACAACTCATCAATTAAACGTTTACCATCATATTCTGCATAATTGGATGCATTTAAATAAACCAAAACTATAAAAGTTATGACGATATGACAATGTACGCAAGTTATCACCCAAATTTACACCTACCTATATTGTATTTAAATGATCTCGTACATTTCATTTGTACATAGAGTCTGGCCACTCTCCATTGACAAGCATTTACTTCCGTGAAGGCGGGTACTCTGAAGTTTAAAACTATTAGTGTTTTGGTCATGGCGCATGTCATGCGCCCTTCGCCTGTTTCACACATGGAAATCCGTCGAAATAAATGTGCAGGTCACCTCAGTGATAAAACTATAGGATAAAACCTAAAACTCGAGCATTCGGATTGTGATTTATTCACGCCACGGTGGAGGGGAGAGTTTTGTGATCGGGAACGCGCCGCTCACGTGGTCCGTAACATGATTGTATGCTGTAAATAAAATGTCATATGCTTGGTATGATAATAAATGCTGCTATAAATAATGGACCAATGCAAGTGTTCACATGCTTTTATTTTAATTTTTCTGAGCGGTGATTAAATATATTGCTTGTGTAAAGACTTGCCAGCATTTGAAATAAATCCAAGTCTAGAAATGCATCCAAATAACAGCAAAGCACAACCGTACGGTGCTCTGCAGTGTTCAAAAATGATTATAAACAGTGAATTTTTAAGTGATATATTCTTGAAAACTCAGAGATGTGGATTCGGACAGCTATTACATCACCACACGACCTTGTCCAAACAGGGCTTCAGCCAACTCCGTCACCACTAACGGAGTGAGCTGGAAAATCTAACTTTTCCCGAATTCATCCTGTTGGGGAGGAGGGCCACAACATCATGGCCACCAACAAACCCCAGAAAAGATTGTTATTGCTCCGGCTTTAACTTCTGGATATTCGGCAGCGTTGTCACAACGGAATTAATGGTTTCGTTCGCATCTCTCTTCGCCGCCATTACTGAACTACAAACTAGTGCACAACATCAATGTCATCATTCTCAGCCACTCCCTCTGTTCGCTGATTAGACCAGTAAAAATTTGTTCAGAGAAAACCTAAGAATACGCCGCAGTCCCAGACGAAGTACTGAAGGAAAATGAAAATTGAGCGGAAGTACGTAGGAGGGCAGAGGGCAGGCTATTTAAATGAAGCGTTCATAGGCAAATTTGCTTTATGTATTTCCCCGGGAAATCAGGCCCATTTAAATTTAAGGAAACAACTTCTGGCTGCAAGTCAATATCCATAAATAACTGGATCTTTGATAAGGTGTAAGGAACACTGTCGAGTCCAACCTTTAGTTTAAACTGAGAATCGTTTTTTTACTTGCGTTTTCGCAATAAAAATCCAGTCATGCAGAAGCTCTTCTGCCACTCAGTCCAGCTGAGGGTGTGTGTTCCAGCGGGAAAGTGACATCAATGCATAGTACCCACCAGAATCCCTCACCCATTGCGTGTTTAATTTTATATTTTAGCCAATTTCACAGTGCTTTAAAGGTGCACTATGTAGTATTTTTGCAGTAAAATATCCAAAAACCACTAGGCCGGTGTTATATATTTTGTTCAGTTGAGATCCTACAATATCCCAAATGTTTCCAACTATTTGTAAATTGTGAGAAAATTGCTATTTTAACTAAGGACCGGGACGTTTCAGCATTGCGTTTGAGGGAGTCGCCTGTCAATTGCGTCATATCTGCACTACCCTTGGTTTCGGGTTTTACTTGGCAGGAGCGCTTTACTCTTAGCAGTGTGAACAAGTGAACACACAGAATAACGTCATAACATCATTTTAAACACACTTAAATGTATCTAATATGATAAACAGAGCTCCATTACCTCATAATCATAACCGGAAGAGAGGGTCAGTGCAGGCGCCCAGCGAATGTCAGCGAATCTAGTCCCGTCATAATAAAAGTCCCGGTATATGCGAGGCAGGTATTTGTTTAACAAATCGCTCCAGCAGCTATGCTCAGGTCCACAACACTCGGTCCTGCTCTGCTTTACACAGTAACTTTTATACAGTAACGTTAATAACCGCATGCATGAACGTGATTTCTGCCCGAGTCCTATTTTCCACCGGCTGTGAGGTGAAGACCACATGTCCCAAGATACTTCGCTCAAACTTTGCGTCATCAAACTACGCATTTGTTTTGAATAGGCGCCCTCCAGTGGACGGAAAGCTGCATAGTGCACCTTTAAGCCACCAATGAGCACAGAATAACATTTAACCATGGTTAAATCCATTCTGCAGAATTCAACCATTTTTTCTGCTGAACAAATTTGATATTTTCCTAGAAATCAGCATCAAACATGCTCAATTAAATATTAATAGTAAAAAACCTTGATGATGATCTGGCCCTGGGCCATAAATATGCCATTAAAGGTGACCACAGCATATCATACAATATCACAGACATATCAGACAGGTACTACATAGGTTCCTCAAGAAGGCCGTATCCAAACAGGCCTGGCTGCTCTGAGCTCTGAGACAGTTCTCCTCCGCTGGGATTTGGGGCTGCCAGTCAGAGCGGACGTGCGTGTGCGTGCGTGAGCATGTGTGTGTGCATGTGTGTGTGACGTGAACGTTCCCGGTTTATCAGAGTCTCTGCTGAGACGCTCTGATCTCTCCGTATCTGCTCCTTAATGAACCTTAGCTAAATTGGAAACCTTATCGCGCACAAGGCAGCAATTAAAGCTTGCACGTGCCAGTGTGGTTGTGGCACTCAAGTGACAGAAAAACAAACAGTCTCTGAGGGGCACCCAGGAAGCCCGTCTGTGTATGTGTGTGTTGACTATAGAGCTATCAGTGAAGGTGTATTGCCAACCTCAATATCCCACAGTGGGGAGGGGGAAAGGCACTTACGCAGTGCACCGCATGGCCCAGGAAAATCCAGTAATTAGCACAGGGTGCATAATTAACATGCAAATGAGTTGATCTGCTTAAAAGCCGCTCTTACAAATAGACCTGAACGAATGGGGGGGCAGAACAGAGGGGCCCAACTTGTGGAAGTTAATTCCTTTTTCCCCTCATGCTGCATTTTGCTATAAGGTAATGACAGATTATAAGAAACGAACAGTGAGACGACAAGCTTAGGGAGGAGTGGAACTCTGCCCTTTACAATCTAACATTGTTATTAATGTTTGTTTTCAGATTATATTCTCACTACTTAAGAAAGGTCATATCACCATTTCCTCAGATCCTCTTATAAATGTTAGTCAAGGTTTCTTGCAACAAAAACAGTCTGAATTTAGTAATACATTATCAATTTCCAGCCTCTCCTTGCGGGGTTCTTTCCCCAGATGACTACTGAGCAAATGGCATCTTTGAATGCAAAATGAATTATAGCATGTTTACAGTCTGCTGCGGTATCGCTATTGAGTCCAGAAGTTTGTGCAGCCCTATTTTGTCTGATAACAGACTGAAATAATTGAAGTCTGAATTAAATTGTGACAGGTTTACAAAAAAAAAAAAAAATCAGCACTGAAATCTGCTAAAGTTAAACAACCTTCCCAAAGGTTTTAAAATCTGAACATACCTTTTGCATTCTTGGGTTAGTGACCCAGTCGTAAGCTTAATAAACATTAACTATGTAATATTTTTTAATTAAAACCATATTTCAACCATTACTACATTTTGATTAAAAGAAAAACACCCAGTTTACAGTTTTCCCCCATATTAAAAACTAATAAAATTTGGTTTCACTTTCTTTTGTGGTGTCACAAAGATGGAGTAATATTAATTAGCGTGTAGTTACTACAAGATTTGGTTTAGTTGCTTGCAATAATGTATATGTTTACTGTTATTACTATAGTAAGTACATAAAGTGTTACCACAATATTATAGTTCATAAATGTATCTGCTTCAAAACTGACCCAAATGCAAAAGGAGGTTAAATGGAAGCCTTGTTAAAAAGAAATGTCAGCCATTCGCTTGCAATGCAGGGATCTTTCGGAAAGATTTGCAGATCTGTAGGTGCTACACAGTCAGGAAAGTCAGAAGTCTATAGAGTTTACTAACTTACCTCTCCAGATAGCAAGTAATGAGGGGTGAGCAGAGGTTATTGGATGGTTTGGCCAAGCCCAAGGTGAAGATGGTCTCCTGGAGGCGTCGAACAGTGTTGTCATCTCCTTTCATTGCAGCTGCATTCATTGTGAGGCTGAGCAAACTGATGGAGCCGTCCCTCAACGGCACATCTTTTTCCTTCATCTCCTTCAGCATGTCGATCGCCTCTTTATGACGCCACGATGTAGAGAGAAAGATAGATTGGCAAAAATATCAGTCATTTTGATTAGATAACCAACAACCGACTTGGCATCACTGCACATCACTGCTTGAAACTTCCATATGCAACTAGTGATATCTGGTATATATAGCAACCACTAAATAGGAGCTTGTACTGATAGCATTGTCTAATAAACAGCAAGTTCATACAACAGTTTAACCGTTTCGTTGACTCTTTCACAGACTTGTGGATATATATATAAATAATATACACGTGTGCTTTACCATCTCTGATGGGCCGGAGCCAGACGATAGTGCGCGCGAGAGAGAGAGATAGAGTGAGAGAGGGGAAGAGGTGATAAAAGCCCCCTTAGATAATTTCATGTGGGGAAAACAAACCGCTATTAAAACAACATTTTACACCCAGCGGGGATGCAAATGCTGTCGTATAATGCCAATTCGCCGCTAATTACTACTTGCATTTCTAAACGAGACTACAATTACAGAGGCCCCCACAATAGTAGGCTTTTTTTTCACGGTTCCCTGCAAAAGCATGCCGGGAAATTATAGGTGTGCAGCTAGTGCCCGGCGTGAACTCGGCGGGCTCTGGTCGTGGATACGCCACAGCTCCGCTGCGGTAATGGAGGCTTTTTACTGGGCGATGCTCCCATCTGGCAGAGGGGCGAGGGTCCACCTCCACAGCTGCTCTGTCACCAAGCCAGATAATTAAGATGTGTTTACGCGCTGTTTAGAGGCTAGCTAATGGGCTGATACCGATAGGGCCTGTTTGCACTGGCGATACTAATCATCTAGAACCGAGAGGGAGCGAAAGAGAGAGAGAGAATGAGGATACTATCATCACAGCTGTGTGAATATGGAAGTCTGTGTTGGCCACAGGCAGTCATACAAACTCCCACATTCCTATGACTCACAGCGGTACAGCTGTTGTTCATCTCCATTTCTTTATAGTACTTAAAAGTGATAGCTTCTGTGTCATTAGAGAATTGCAAAAATAATGACATCTTCTGTTGGTTAATAAACATACAGTCCCGCCCAAAACTCGCTTGATTGGGTGAACAATTGCTGTTTTGCTGGGATACTCGAACAGAATAATGTTTTAATTCCACCACAGTATTTACACTTTCCTGGGAATCTACAAATAGCATTAATCGGCATAAATTTAACCTGCTTTTTTAAACTTTCTACATAAACATTTAAAGGTCCCGTTCTTCACGTGTTTTCGAAGCTTTGATTATGTTTGCAGTGTGCAATATAACCCGAGTTCATGTTTCGCATATAAAAAAACACAGTATTTTTCACACAATTGACTTATCTGTACAGCGTGGTTTCCTCTGTCCTAAAAACGGCCTGATGATTTCCTTGTTCTATGAAGTCCTTCCTTCAGAAACACGTATCGAGTTCTGATTGGGCCAGCGCTTCCCGTGTTGTGATTGGACAGCAGCTTAGCGCACTTTGCCCGGAAAGGTCCCGCCTCTTACCACAACGGGGAGATGCAAGCGCTGAATGCGCGCTCTTCTCTACGTGGGAGAGCAACAAGACCACGCCCCCTTTGTTGCGTGTTTTTGTGGGCGGAGGGTTAGTCAACAAACGGTTCTAGTGACGTCATTACATCCCTGCACTTCCTGCTGTAGTCCAAACCGGCCGTTCGCTGTAGGCTTTGAAAGGGAACTTCTGTTAAATAAAATATCTCGCTTGCCATTGAACTTTGAGCTTTATAATTTTACAGGTATTATTTATGCTCTAACAGCAACATTACACACTAACTAAAGTTTGAAAGATGGAATCGCAAGGAACGGGACCTTTAAGTGAAAATATGCTGACTATAGTTAAAGGGTTAGTTCACCCAAAAATGAAAATTCTGTCATTAATTACTTAACCTAATGTCATTCGACACCCGTAAGATGGAACGCAAATGAAGATTTTTTTTGTTGAAGGTTTTCATTGACACCAATGTAATTTCCTCTCTCAAGACCCATAAAAGGCACTGAAGACATCGTTACAAAACCCAACTTACTACAGTGATTCTACAATAATTTTGTGACGAGAATAGTTTTTGTGGGCAAAAAAACCCTAAATAACGACTTATATAGTGTTGGGCTGATTTCAAAACACTGCTTCGAACCATTATGAATCAGCGTATTGATTCATGATTTAGATCGCCAATGTCACGTGATTTTAGCAGTTTGACACGCGATCCAAATCATGAATTTATATGCTGATTCATAACAGTTCGAAACGGTTTTGAAATCGGCCCATCACTATAAAGTCGTTATTTATGTTTAATTAACATAAAATTATTGTAGAATCACTGTAGTGAGATGGACTTTGTAATGACGTCTTCAGTGCCTTTTATGGGTCTTGAGAGAGGCAATGACATTGGTGTCAACGAAAGCCTTTCTGAGCCATCGGATTTCAACAAAAATATCTTCATTTGTGTTCCGAAGATAAACGAAGGTCTTACAGGTGTCGAACGACATTAGGGTAGTAATTAATGAGAGAATTAATGAGGTAGTAATTAATGAGAGAATTTTCATTTTTGGGTGAACCAACACCTTTAATATGTAGAATACTAAATATTTGTTTATTTTAAAATACTATTAAAAGTATTTTTTTTTAAATCATTAAGGAATTAAATTATGGAATATACAGGAATATATTATTAGTCAGACATATCATTTTTACTGTATTTTTGATCAAATAAATGCAGCCTTATAGAGACTTTGTTATTAAAAAAAACACAAAGAAATCCCCCATAATTTTGGACAACTGAGATAAATCACAGAGCGAGAAGGAAAACACCAAAACACAAACACCTACTTATATTTACAGGTAAAACTGTGGATTTCAGTAGCAAAAAAAACAAACTCTCCTTTACCCAACGAGCATTCCTACAGTGTTTTGACAATAACAAAGACCTCAAGTATGAAGCGTAATGGTATGCATATGGAAATATACGATGCAGGTCGACCTACAACAACACAGTTCACTTCAGTCTCCACACACGTGCACACACACTCAAACAGAGACAGCCAGCTTGTTTTAGCCCACAAATTCCAATCTGTCACTTCATCACCCTGCAATTTTTGTCCTGTTGTTATGCAAATGCAGCGCAACGCTCCGTACTGTCAGGAAAAGTGATGAGCCAAAAGGAACAGTGAAGCGGGGAACAGGAGGTTCAGCCGGGTCATGCTGAGTTTTTAAAAGGCTGCTTTTGTAAGATAAAGCTCTGTTCACTTATCTACTCAGTCACGCTGTTATTCGGGCACAGATCTCATCCTTTACTGCTTTTTTTTTTAATTTTTGAGGATTGTTTTATCAAGATCCCAGCAGTCAGCCCATTTAAATAGAGGCTTGTCATTTAAGAAGCGCTCTTGTCTAAAAAGTGGCACATGTTATGTGTTAACAGCTGGATATGAATTGAAGCAATGGAGGTTAAGTGGATCGCCGGAGGGCGTCGTGACAGCGATACCCACGAGGGGATTAGAACTAACAACCTCTTGATTCTCAGGCCGTCGTTCTAAGCACTCAACCATGTACTTTCCTTATAGCCCAGGGCTTTAACAAGCATTGTTGTATAGCAGCTCACTGATGGAGGACAACGTTTAAGCCATATAAAATGAGGCTATGCGCTAAAGCTGGATGAAAGTCATACAGAAAGGGATCCATTTGCCTTAATGTACCTCCCAGTGTTCTACTGAAGTACTCGCCTATTAAACACCTTTTTTGGGGGGTGGGGGGGCTTCGATTAATTTGGGCTTCTATTAATTTTCTCCATAGAGAAATTGACTAACATTCAAAATGAACCTTTCTAGACAAACCTACCATGAGCACAGAGGTTAAGTGATGATATGAGAAAAAAATGAATTACTGAAATTACATTACCTATAATCCTGTGGCAAGATACACCCAACAAAGGAGTGACTGCCCACTCCCATATCTAAACTATTTAAATTAATTAGATACATCAAACAAAACAACTATTAAACAATTAAAAATTATTTTATGATACTCTTTTCCTAAAGCATAGTGATATTAAAACTGTCTACTTTATGATATATATAATATAAATCATAAAGTAGTCAATCAATCAATCAATCAACTTTATTTATATAGCGCTTTTACAATCACGATTGTGTCAAAGCAGCTTCACAGTGTCAAACAGAATAATATTGCAACAAAATTAGATTTGGCTGTACAGTCGTACTGGAGAAAACAGTTATCAGCTTATTTTAATTCATCATATAGCGACAATGTTCGCATATCAGTATTATAGTTTATAGAATTAAATAAAACCTAATTCATAATTTTTTTGTATAATTATTGAATAACTTTAATCATAATTTTAGTCATCATAAAGTAGACCGTTTTAATTTCATTAATATCCTATGCTTTAGGAAAAGTCTATCATTAAATCATAAAAGTACTTAGTACATATTTTCTTAAGTTTTTGGTTTAGATTTGATGTAGTGTCATGATTCTCAGAGCTGGCTAATAATGATGATGACAATGATAATGATGATGATATTTTATTTGTCCTGCTGAGGGAAATTTGTTATGGGCACATGTAGCTATGTAACAATACAATATCATGTCATGCACACTAGAATTCAACAATTTTATGGAAACGTCAACCAGATGAGAGTTGTTGGAACTCTGATAAAACAAGACTTAAACTTCTTTAACCCAGAGTTTAAGATGAGATTTATGAAAAAGTAATCAGTCACTAGCGATGTTTCCATCACCCTGTTTTTAATGCGCATTTTGAAGCATCTCATCAGAAACGAGAGATGGAAAATCTCTTAATATTTGCAAAAAAATGTTAACACTTGTTTGGTGGTTTCGGACGGTGCGAAAAAGTTGCAAATAATGTTTGATGGAAACGCTTTTGCTGAATATATACTGACATATCGAAAAAGACTAATTTTCCGCTGATAGTGTTTTATTTACTGTTGGTTACTAGGTTACCCAGCTAGTGCTGCACTCAATTTAAATCAATCATGAGTGTTGAGTCCATCAAGCACTCCAAATGAGGAGCTCAATTTGTATGACGTGTGAGCAACTTTAAATGAAGACGCTGCCAATGTATAGCGTTTCAAAACAATTACTTATCCTGCCTTAGAAGGTTGCTGCCTATATAGGCAGTAAGCATCAAGTCAGACACCTTTGCTTTGGAATAGAGCAGAAAATGTCACAGCTCAACGTGACAGTACACGTGCTAGGCCACTGCTCTGAGGTGTGTAAACTTTTGCACAATACAAGGACTTGAACATGTCCTGAGGCTATGGATGAACGAGCAAGACAGACTTCTAAGTTGCAAATGAAGCCCCTCAGACCACTCTCTGGTCATACGGAGCACAGTTCACACATCACTGGACCACAAACAGCAACCGAGCTGAACCGAGCTTCAGCCGTATGAGAAAGCTCTGTGACGGCAGACAGCTCGAATTCTTCCTATCTGACAGAACCACTAATCAAACCCAATCAGCTGTTGGTGGTAAATGGGCCCGAATGGATGACTAGCAGCGGAGCATCCCGGCCCACTGTCTGATACCACACACACTGAGGTAAACAAATATCACACAGCCCATTAGTCCTCTGGCTCATTCTGCGGCCTTCTGCCAGCCTGTGAACCGGCAACAGCGTTTTACGAACTCCATAACAAACGTGAGGACATGAGGAAAAAAACAAAAAACAAAGTAGGAAGGAACAACAGGGGGAGAAAAGGTTTCAAACAAAAACAAGGCCATTAAAAGCCAGGGCAGTCGGTGCGCTACGGTGCCACGAGTCATGATCTTCAAGCGGATCGGGTTGCGGCGGCGATGCGGGCAGGCTGGGGCGCTGAGGTGTGTTAATGTGAATGACAAGCTCCGAGCACACACCGGCGGGCTAATGGCCACCGGCTCGCTCTGATGGACACACATATACATACACACACACTTTCCTCATCACACACTTTCGCCTGAATTCACATGCAAATGTGCGTGTGTGTGTGAAATACTCAAGCACTTTCCCCGACATGATATGCCATTAGTATCAGGACGGATTTCGGTAATTCTGTTAAAGTGCATTCGGTCCTGTAATTTCCCCTCGCTCGGTGACAGGATGAGTCCGAGCGAGAGGGAGGGGGCAGCCAAAGAGTGACACGCATCGTGAAAAGAGAGACAGAGCGTGTATTTTCACCATCACTGTGTGCACAAAGCAAAGAGGAAACACTTTTATTGTAATTGCGTCTTACATGAGCATGGAGAAATCCACCGTGGAATTCAGATAATGGCTGATTAATGTCCCCGTGTGGATAGACAGGTGTCTCGGACCTCACTCCCTCACGCAGACGCACGTGCACCAGCCTTGATTCGGAACGCCGCCTTTAAGAAACTAATTAAGCGAGAGGCAAGCTTTTGATAGCGACGTGATAAGTAATACAAAATTCTCATTGGTACCTTGACATCCTAAGTGGTTTAAAATGTGAGGCATGGCAAACCTAATGTGACGGCCCGCATTATTTGTGACAAACTAAACTAAATTATTTCATTAATCCGAGATGGTGAAAATAAGAGGGCATCTGCAATTATTTCAACAGGGACCGAAGCTTTCACATGGACACTAACCTTCCAGCTTGCCGTGTTTGGATAGCACTCGGACCAAGGCCACATACTTCTGAGCATCCAGCGCTACCTCCGAGTCCTTGCGAGCTCTGAAACGCCAAAGTAAGAGTAAACACAGGCTGACAAATGTGAAAGTCCTTTTCTTTGTGCTATGAATGCTTAAAATTCAAAGAGATAGTTCACTTGAAATAGTCATATGCATTTGGAACAACATGACGAGGTGAGCAAATAATGAGTTTCATTCATGGAAGAAAAAAGCATTTGAGTTTTCTATTTTGGCTGAAAATGGTGTTTTGTAAGTGGACCCAAAGCAAATAACTTATGATTGTATACAGCGGAAATTAATCAAAAACTTACTTTAGCTGGACATTAACTTTTTTCTAGAGCTGTTGTCCTTCAGCCGATAAAGGTTGAAATCCCGTCTGGCTAGCGCGCTTCCCATTATGTTCACACAAGTTAGAAGGCAGAAAGTAGACCTTTTGTGACCATCCAAACGATTTGACAACATGAGCATCTATGCTTTTTAGAGCCTGTTTACACCTTTATTTAGCGTCACCCACGTATGATCCAATCGACCAAAACGCATCTTAATACCAGGTGCAAACAGGACTTGAAATTGAATGCCTTGCTTTTCCCCATTGTGACGTACACTCACCTAAAGGATTATTAGGAACACCATACTAATACGGTGTTTGACCCCCTTTCGCCTTCAGGACTGTCTTGATTCTACGTGGCATTGATTCAACAAGGTGCTGAAAGCATTCTTTAGAAACGTTGACCCATATTGATAGGACAGCATCTTACAGTTGATGGAGATTTGTGGGATGCACATCCAGGGCATGAAGCTCCCGTTCCACCACATCCCAAAGATGCTCTATTGGGTTGAGATCTGGTGACTGTGGGGGCCATTTTAGTTCCGTGAACTCATTGTCATGTTCAAGAAAACAATTTGAAATGATTCAAGCTTTTTGGCATGTAGGGCTGCAGCTATCGATTCTTTTTGTAATCGATTAATCTAGCACTTAATCGATTGATTAATCGGATAATAATTAACTTTTTCTTTATTAAAGTGCAATACTAAATATATAAGAGATAAGACAGGTATCTTAAAATTAACATCTAATTTGTATTCTTTTTAGAAAAATTAAGTTTTATTGTGGAGATTGCATACATTAATAACTGTGAAACCAAACAATTTTAATGCATTCAATTTCCATATTAAATTATATAAAAATCTATTTCAAATTACTTTAAAAAGGTAAACATAGTTCAAGCTAAAACTAAACCTACACAACCAAACCAAAATAACAGTAAAATAATAACAATAATGCCTAAACATTGTATTTATGTTAACTTAACTTTCATGTTTCGGCTTCAGCTCAGGCATGACATAAGCCTTTACTGTTTATTTACTCCTTTTCGCATCCTGAAGCTCAACACACAGTTGTCTTCATGTAAATCGAGACTCATCAGACCAGGCAACATCTTTCCAGTCTTCAACTGTTTAATTTTGGTGAGCTTGTGCAAATTGTAGCCTCTTTTTCCTATTTGTAGTGGAGATGAGTGGTACCCGGTGGGGTCTTCTGCTGTTGTAGCCCATCCACCTCAAAGTTGTGCGTGTTGTGGCTTCACAAATGCTTTGCTGCATACCTCGGTTTTAACAAGCGTTTTTTTCAGTCAAAGTTGCTCTTCTATCAGCTTGAATCAGTCGGCCCATTCTCCTCTGACCTCTAGCATCAACAAGGCATTTAGTTACTGGATTTTTTTTCCTTTTCAGACCATTCTTTGTAAACCCTAGAAATGGTTGTGCGTGAAAATCCCAGTAACTGAGCAGATTGTGAAATACTCAGACTCATCTGGCACCAACAACCATGCCACGCTCAAAATTGCTTAAATCACCTTTCTTTCCCATTCTGACATTCAGTTTGGAGTTCAGGAGATTGTTTTGACCAGGACCACACTCCTAAAGGCATTGAAGCAACTGCCATGTGATTGGTTGATAGATAATTGCATTAATGAGAAATTGATCAGGTGTTCATAATAGTCCTTTAGGTGAGTGTATATCCAAGTGATACGACTTCTCTAAATGGAAAAAAAATGTAGGGAGGGACTTGATTACGTCCATAGGGATCTTAGAACGTGAGCGTGAAAACTAAATGGAAGATTGTTTCATGTAAGTGACAGGTTGCAGGCGGGGAGGTATTATAATCCTGTTCTCACACCAGTGCACACATCAGAGAAGAGATGTCATTGTGAGAGGGAGGGGACATTAAAGACATTAATAAAGATAAGGGCACATTTCTTTTTTTTATAATTATGTACTTTGATAAATCAACCCTGTTGAAAGGATCAAGTGGCTTGGAGAACGGATGGCTGGATTGATAAATGATCTATAAAAAAAAAACCCCAATGAAATCAAACAATAAAACAATAAGAATTGTGAAATTTAGGGAGACATTAACAGCTCATTGAATGGAAGCATTATCGCGAACAAACATGTAAATCAGAAGATGAGAAATAGTCATATAGACTTATTTTATTGGTGCTTTTGTGTCCTTTTTGAGGCTTGAAGCTACATCTTGATTTTAAAAAATGGCCTTTCATGTTCCACAGTCTTACGGGTGTGGAATCATATGATTTCAATTTCTTGTTTTGATTTTTCGACAATTAAAAGAACAGTTCACCAAGAAGGTTATGATGAAGATGATATGTGCGTCAAACTTACAATTCCCTTTTTAGTTTGATGGCTTCCTCAGCATTGTCATGGCGACAGCAAAGGTTGATGAGCATGGCATAAGTGGCAGGAGTCATATCTGCTTCATACTGAATTTTAAGCTCCAGAGCTTGCTCCAGTTTCTGATGAGAGCCAAAGTTCAAGGGAAAAGTCAATTATACATATACACAAACACAGATAATAAATGATTCTGGCTGGTGACAGGCCGACATTAACTTTTTTTTGCAGACGTAAGCTATTTGCTGCGAAAGTGTGAGACTTCCGATTCATTAGCCGGAAGAGGTAAATAACTAGAAGGATAAAGTGCAGGTAGTGGTGAAGCTATTTGCACTACAAACAAACGTGTTTATAATTAAAGGGATAGTTCACCTGAAAATTCTAATTCTCCTTAATTACTCATGTAAGGCCTTCGTTCATCGTCAGAACACAAATCAAGATATTTTTGATGAAATCAGATCTCTCAGAGCCCCTTCATAGACAAGTAACCAATTACCACTTTCAAGGCCCAGAAAAGTAGCAAAGACATCATTAAAATAGTCCATGTGACTCCAGTGGTTCAACTTTAATTTTACGAAGTGACCAGTATACATTGTGTGCAAAAACAAACAAAAATAACACCTTTATTCAACAATTTCTTCTAGCCTGTGTCAGACTCTTACGCTGTTGACGCAGTGTAAACCGTAAACAGTGCAGCACTTCCAGAATGTCAGCATACCATTGGACGACAACACCACTCACGGGAGCACCACGAGACGTTCTAATGTAGAACTAGGAAGCGGTGCTCTGTATGCTATGTCAACAGCACAAGAGTCTGACACCAAGGTTTTAACGATGTCATTACTACCTTTCTGGGCCTTGTGTTCATAAAATTGCTGTCTATGGAATTCATCAAAAATATCTTAAAGGAATAATTCACTTTAAAATGAAAATTCTTTCATCCTTTACTCCCCCTCAAGTTGTTTCAAACCTGCATGACCTTCTTTCTTCAGCTGAACACAAAGGAAGATTTTTTGAAGAATGTCAGTAACCAAACAGTTAACTGGAGCCATTGACTTCCATAGTATTTTTTTTTTTCCTACTATGGAAGTCAATGGCTCCAGTTAACTGTTTGGTTACTGACATTCTTCAAAAAATCGTCCTTTGTGTTCAGCTGAAGAAAGAAGTTCATACAGGTTTGAAACAACTTGAGAATGACAGAATTTTCATTTTAAAGTGAACTATCCTTTTAAGATAATACATTTAAATAATATGATAAATAACAGTTTGCAACATCATGCAGCAAATGGATGGACTGTTTTGAACAGATTAAAAACTAGCTAACACAGAAAGCCTTGCAAATGAAAGTTAAAAAGACAGAGTCAACTCTTAAATCAAAAATAATATACATAATTAATTGTATTTATTTAATGACCAACTATAAAGGACTATAAAAACTAGACTAGAACATTAACAAATCTGGAAAGTATTTAAGAGAAGAATAGCCCTCACCTCCTCTGTGCACAGCAAAGCGATAATTTTTTTGAGGATGGAATTGGCGGGCTTGCCCTCAGCTTTCAGCTCTGCCAAGGTCTTCTCCAAGAATGAAAGTCTCCCCTCCAATCCCTGACACAAACATAAGGATATTTGACTGACAGCTCATCTGATGCATTGAACACATTTGGTTGAAGAATAAAAATAAATAAAAAAAGACAAACACTTACTCTAAGCAGTGGCACATCAGTCACCATCCCATTTTCCTTTTTATCCACAAGAGCAAGCACATCCTGAAAAATAAATGATGCCCTGCTCTATTAACAGTACATCACAGACCTGAATAAAACAATCAAAACTAGATTTGTAAAGTTTTGAAGAACACAGTGATGTTTGCCCATGCAAAACATGCCCTTGATGCTAGGATGCAAGGGCGGTTGCAAGTGCATTGTTAGGCAGTCTATTTAGCGTGGTTGCTAAGTAGCTTCTTACTGATTAACAAGTATCTCTTTCAATGCGAGTGTAAATGTTTTTTGTGGCCTTATGTTTTTGCCAATATTTAGATATAACTAGCCCGAAGTGCAACTGCACCACATGTCGGAGCACTTGGCCACTCGGCTATGGGTCCAACTAAGACATTTTTTTGGTTGCCCATTTTATTGTCTACCAGAGAAAAAAACAAGTTATGACAATTTGTAAAATTATACTTGAAAACAGAATTAATAATAAAATACCTTGATGAGCTCTGGAACTTGGTAGGCTTCCAGAATGTTCCTGATTCCTCTGAAGATATTCAGTGAGATGTTTATATTCTAAAAAAAGCAAACAAATTATTGACATGACATATACACTTCCACTTCCACGTAGAATCAAGACAGTCCAAAGAATGAACTGAATTGACACTAACAAGTAATTTCAAAATGGTCTTTAACTTTTCTTCAGTGCCCTCATATGAATGCATGCATGTTATTTTTCTGACCACTAAAGTCTTTTAAATGTTACATTTAATAGTAAACAATCAAAAATGTAGACGTGGAAATAAACCTTCCATGTTCTTCAGGTAGTTTTTAATTTTTCAAGCCAAATGCTCAGTGCACTAGCTTAGCATAGCACTAATTGATTAGCCTGCTAGCTTAGCCTATGTTTTATACTTTACCATCCACAAGTATGGGATACGTTTTTAAAAAGAAGTCTCTTATGAGGCATTTATTTGATTAAAAATATAGTATAGACTAATATTGCAAAATATTATTGCAATTTCAAATAACTGCTTTCTATTTGAATATATCTGAGAATGCAATATATTCATGTGATGGCAATGTTTAATTTTAAGCAGCCATTACTACTATCTTCAGTCACACAATCCTTCAGAAATCCTTCTATTATGGTGATTTGGTGCTCAAGAAACATTTCTTATGATCAACGTTTAAACCGAAGTGATGCTTAATATTTTAGTGTAAACCATGATACATTTTTCAGGATTGTTTAATAAAGTTCAAAAGAACAGCATTTACTTGAAACAGAAATATTTTGTAACATTATAAAATGTCTTTAGTCTCTTTTGATTTGTTTAATACAAAATTAAATAGTCTTAACCCCAAAAATTTTGATTGCTAGTGTGCGTTTTTGTCTGATAAGGCGGCATTGTGAACTGCTACTCCCTGGGGTCCTAGACGGACTTATTTAACAGGCAGACCGTTTACAGATGTACCATGTTCTTGAGCAGGCTGAAGTACTCTCTAATCTTCTCTTCTTTGGAGTGCACCTCTCCCTCGTTCATGGAATCAATCAGGTTGTAAAGCAAGTAGGCCACATTTTCTGCAAAAGGAAAAAAGAGCCAATTTGACAATTGCTGCTTTTAATAAATAAATGAATAGTTATATGAAATCACAATAGGAGCTTCTGCAGAACCAGAACAACAAAAAAATATTGCAATCCAGCAAATAAGCTCTTAAACTGTATAAGTGTGTTGTGCTGACACGGGCAGCTTTGCCCCAGACTTGACTGAAGTCAGTTTTAACAAATGGCTGGCAGCTGACAGCCTCACGCACACATTTCCGTTGTGCATAGTGATGGGATGAGACAGAGAGACCGTCTCCATCGCTCCCACCTGCTCGGACACCAGCGCGAAGGCCCGCTCCGGTGCAGCGAGACGACAGACACTCACAGAAGCTCTGTTAACTCAGCGCAGAGTCAGCAAACAGACAGCACTCACACAAACATGCACACGGCTACTTTTCAGACTGCATCAGACACACACACTTAATGCAAAGTACAGCTGTCAGGATGAACTCCATCACTGCCAGAAACCCTACACACACACACACGATACTGCCAGTGATAACCAGCTCAGAGGACATATAGGCACAGAGATTTTGTAGTGCAGTGTTGCCCAATCTCTTTGTCTTATACTATGCAACTCCAGAACTGGTACTGTACTTTCACCAATAATTAGCATTAATATTAATTAAAATAAAAATAAAATAAAAACTGAGTGGAAGTCATATGCAGCATGTTATAATTTATTAGGCAACTGTAGATAGAATTTTTCTGACTCTTGTAAAATGAAGTCCTTTTTGAAAGATTTAAATATTGTTCTATGAATACTGCGGGACCATTCAAATCAACAGAAAAGTGATTTTAAAATGGCGAGAGAGAAAAACATGGGTAATGCGAGCAGCCAATTGTGTTAAAAACAGATACATGCAGTTAACAGAGTGTGAAAAATAGTACTAGCAACATACCAGATGTTTCAGGGTCAGCATGATTGAACCGGGCATCTTTATAGAGATGCTCTGTGATCTGTAACATCAGATTAAGAGGTTACTTTAACAGAGGTTTTTTACATTTTTCCATCATCTTTCACAAAATCTCTTGGTTTCATCTTACCTTTGCCATGAGCTCCACGTCATGGAACCTGTAGGGGGCAGTAGAGGATCAGAGATGACACACATTCAGACATGAATTAAATCATTAATTGCAACTTTGAAACCGAACATTTCAAAATCTAACATCTGACAAGACAGTGATATCAAGATATCAAGTATACATTTGGTGTGACAGGGCTTCATTTGACCAGTGAGAACCTATAGCAGGGGTCCCACACCTTTTGACCAATCAATCTCTATGATCTGCATAAGGAAAACAGTTATACAGAGACTGCACTTGAGTCAAAATATTTTATAGCCAAGCATAACTAAAAAATAATGATATAAAATGTGTATAAGTTAGTATTTAAAAAAAGCAAAACCGAAAGCCCGTAGAATGTCCATGCCAAATACTGAAAAAGGAGGTAAATATTTACTTGTGCATTAGCTAAAAAAGCATACCAAACTTCAACAAGGAGAGGATTTCGCACACGTAAAATAATATTTCTTACAAATGCAAACAAAACATTTAATTTGGCATCTGATAAAATTTACATTTTTGTAAATATTATAGTAATAGTATTTTTTTTGTCTGGTATACTTAAGAATATGAGTGTACATACTTTTTTATGCTATTAAGGTATATAAAAAAATAGATTTTTTTGAGTTCACTTTATTGGATGTAAAACATTATTAATTTATTGAAAATAAAGTAGTTTTTTTTTCATGATCCTTCCTTTTGATCCATTTAGAGGATGGGTACATGATGGTCATAAAGGGATGGACATGGTCAGAAACAAAGCGCAGGTAGGCCGTGGCATTTAAACGATGCCCAAATGGCATTAAGGGGCCTAAAGTGTGCCAAGAAAACGTCCCCCACACCATTACACCACCACCAGCAGCCTGCACAGTGGTAACAAGGCATGATGGATCCATGTTCTCATTCTGTTTACGCCAAATTCTGACTCTACTATCATCAGACCAGGCAACAATTTTCCAGTCTTCAACTGTTTAATTTTGGTGAGCTTGTGCAAATTGTAGCCTCTTTTTCCTATTTGTAGTGTCTTCTGCTGTTGTAAGCCCATCTGCCTCAAGGTTGTGAGTGTTGTGGCTTCACAAATGCTTTGCTAGGTTGTAACGAGCGGTTATTTCAGTCAAAGTTGCTCTTCTATCAGCTTGAATCAGTCGGCCCATTCTCCTCTGACCTCTAGCATCAACAAGGCATTTTCGCCCACAGGACTGTCGCATACTGTTTTTTCCTTTTCACATGATTCTTTGTAAACCCTAGAAATGGTTGTGCGTGAAAATCCCAGTAACTGAGCAGATTGTGAAATACTCAGACCAGCCCATCTGGCACCAACAACCATGCCACGCTCAAAATTGCTTAAATCACCTTTCTTTCCCATTCTGACATTCAGTTTGGAGTTCAGGAGATTGTCTTGACCAGGACCACACCCCTAAATGCACTGAAGCAACTGCCAATGTTATTGGTTGATTAGATAATTGCATTAATGAGAAATTGAACAGGTGTTCCTAATAATCCTTTAGGTGAGTGTATATATATATATATATATATCAAAATATCATTGCACCAGTAGGTGGCGACAAATAACTTAAAGATTTTTAGCATTGAATCCTTCAATCAAGAGATCAGAAAATTCTGATTCATCAAGTAATGAAACAAGTGAAATTATTCAATCATTCATCCAAACAGATTTTTTTTTTTAAAATAATGAATTCAATTTTTTTTTTTAATAGACTAGAGCATTAACATTTTGTCAGAACCTCTAGTAAATTAGGCTATGTTATTTCGTACATATTATGCTTACCACAATTTAACATCATTATAAATACATTTACAGTATATCTCATGGATCTTAAATGGCTCTAAAAGCTCTTTCTAGAGCCTCGGTGGTCACATATATGCAAATTCACATACATCATGAAATCAAGATGCAGCGCTGGTAGGGAATGTTGATGGCGGAAAGCAAGGAGACGATGAAGGAAAAAAGATTCATCATTGTTTAATGATTAAATTATCTAGTGACCTTGACTATTACAAGAGCAGGTCGCTAAGGAGACAGGGCCCCGACAACCCCCTCTACCCTTCTGACAACCCCAATTACAAACCTGACATCCATCGCTGCCGGCAACCTCCCTGCTCCTCTTTCACATCTAAATGCTTTGCTAAATACAGAGGACAGCAGCATCTGCTGCCCTACGGCCTGTGTTCAAATCAGAGTTAAAAACAGAGCTGGTCCTTAACTATTGTGCATGATGGGATTGATTTTAGATCCAAGCTGAGTGAGTGCACTAAGTGATACCAGAAGAAAATGATGAGATGGATAAAATACCATGACAGGTTTATGAGTATGTGGGAGCAATGAGGTGATCGTCTGAGGGAATTAGCCAAAAAACAAACGCTGACAGCCATGTTGATGGGTAAAATGCGGATGTGAGCACTTGCATCTCTCCATCAGTGGCAGTCAGGATAGTTAGTAGTCTTTCAGCATCGGACAGTCAGGCATCAAAACAACAAAAAGGACAAACTCTATTTGCATTCTTCCCATGCTGTAATTGGGCTACAGATGACTGTGTCCATATGCATGAGATGACGAATGAGCGGCTGTCTAGCCAAAAGGCAGAACATTTTACTTGCGCACGCACACACAAGTTTTTTTTTCCATTACTTACCCTCTAAATCCAGAGATCAGACTGGATCTGAAAGAACTGAGGTCAATGGCTGGGAGAGCAGGTGAAGACACTGCAAGAGTGAGAATATACGAGTGAATGTCATGATAGCAGAAACATTTCACCTCACAAGCACTCAGTAATGATCTTTCGGCTCTATGTCCTTTAATATTTTTATCAATGCTCAATGCGCTTTTAAGCTCTTTCGGTGTATAGCTACTCTCCCCCACGCAAAAAAAAAAAAGAAAAAAAAGAGGGCTTTATTCCGATGATGCAGATATTTAACGGTAGAACAGACACGGTGGTGAGCAGCAGAAGAGATTAATACTTTTATTAAAGGGTTAGTTCACCCAAAAATGTACATTTTCACATTAATTACTTACCCTAATGTTGTTCGACACCCATAAGACATCTTTGGAACACAAATGAAGATATTTTTGTTGAAATCCGATGGCTCAGAAAGGCTTTTATTGACACCAATGTCATTTCCTCTCTCAAGACCCATAAAAGGCACTAAAGACGTCATTACAAAGTCCATCTCACTACAGTGATTCTACAATAATTTTATCAAGCTACGAGAATCATTTTTGTGCGCAAAAAAGAAAAAGAAAAGACTGACAGTGTAGTATAGTATTCGGATCGTGTGTCAAACTGCAAAACTGCTGAAATCACGTGACTATAGTGAGCCGAATCAAGAATCAATACCCGCATTCATAATGGTTGGAAGCTTTGTTTTGAAATCGGCCCATTACTACAGAAGTCATAATTTTATTTATTTTCTCATCGCTTCATAAAATTATTGTACAATCACTGTAGTGAGATGTAACGACATTTTTAGTGCCTTTTATGGGTCTTGAGAGAGGAAATGACATTGGAGGCCTTTCTGAGCCATCGGATTTCAACAAAAATATCTTCATTTGTATTCCGAAGATGAACGGAGGTCTTACGGGTGTCGAATGACATTAGGGTAAGTACTTATTGACAGAATTTATTTTTGGGTGAACTAACCCTTTAAAACAGGACTCCGGCCGTTCATCTACAACCAAGCTTGTGACAAATTAATAACGTGGAGCCTTTACACAAGAACGCTTGTCTACATTTAGAATGATCACTTCAGTATATTAAGAACATTTCATAAACAATGTTCTAATTGGGGAAATTATTTTGGACCAGCAGTATTAGCATTGTTACATTTGAGGCCACGTCAGCATCTGTGTCTATATTCATGGCAAAAACTGAAATTACAAAAATACACAAAAGTAAACACCAAACAAGCATTTTTAAAAGAATTTTAACATTAACGTGATGCAAATTCTAAAAACGTTTTTGCTAAAATACTTACAGGGTTAGTTCACCCAAAAATAAAAATGTATGTCATTAATGACTCACCCTAATGTCGTTCCACACCCGTAAGACCTCTGTTCATCTTCAGAGCACAGTTTAAGATATTATACATTAGGTTGGAGAGCTTTTCTGTTCCTTGAATTCA